>NC_056523.1:216612277-216629233 GCF_019175285.1 Sceloporus undulatus
TAGTTTATTTATACCTCCCGCCTCTCCCACGGATCGAGGTGGGATTACAGCCTTAAAAGACAGTACAATTTACAATCAATACAATAATAAAATACTAACAATGAATTTACCAAGAATTCCTATTAGTTCTCTGAAAATTACAATTCGTCCATTAGCCAACAATCAGCGTCAAGGAAGAGCAGTCGTCATAACCTTTTTATATGGAATTCAGTGGATAAGCCCATCGGAAAAGATCCATTTTGAGTGCCTTCTTAAAGGCCTCTAAGGTAGTAATGAGACGGATCTCTTCCGGTAGGTCATTCCATAATCTTGGGGCCTCGGCAGTGAATGCCTTATGTGAAGTTGTCATTAACCTGGTATTATAATATTATAGTAAGAACTTCCCAGATGTTCTAAGAGTATGGGGCGGATTATGTAGGGAGAAGCACTCCTGCAAGTAACTCTGGCCCAAGCCATGTAGGGCTTTAAAGCCAGGGCTTTTTAAGTGGCTAAGGGCCTGAACAGACAGGCCAAAATAAAGCTGCTTCGGGTCACTTTGGAGGTATGCTGTTTAAATGACAAACGCATCTTAAACAACCAGAAGCTGCGCCAAAGCTGCACTCCAGTCTTTAGGACTGGAGCGTGGCTTTGGTGTAGCTTCCGGCCTCTTAGGATGCATACATCATTTCAGTAGCATACCTCCAAAGTGACATGAAGCAATTTTATTTTGGCATTTCTGTTTGGGTCCTAAGATGCACAGAAGGATGCAGTGGCTTAGTGGTTAAGACGATTGGATGATCAGAAAAGATGATTAGAAGATCGGAAGGTTGGCAATTTGAGGCCCAAGTGCTGCATGATGGGGTGAGCTGCCATCACTAGTCCCAGCTTCTGCCAACTTATCAGTTTGCAAATGCAAGTAGATAGATAGGCACCACTTCTCAGTGGGAAGATAACAGGGTTTGGTGCAGTCATGCTGGGCACATGACTACCAGAGCTGTCCTCAGGCAATGTTGGCTCTTCAGCATAGAAATGGAGATGAGTACCGCCCCGTACAGTCAGTTACAACTAGACATTCATGTCAAGGGACTACCATTACCTTTTACCTTTAAGAGGCACAGAAGGGGCAATGTTTTCATTATGTACCATAGTTTCACTTACATCTACAGATACCTGCAAGAAAGGTGGCAGAAATATAGGGAACAATCCAGGCAAGGATAATGCAGTTTTAAGTACCATTGATTTCACTGAGAGCAACTGAGCACATGGCTGATTCTCTGATTGAAATCAGTGGGACTTAACAAGTGCTTACCCTTAACTGGTCCAGGCCTGTGCTGTTTTCTGAATGGTTAGCCATAACTAGGAGAGTCATCAGCTTCTGTGATGGATTAAGTCCCACATTTCACTTATGCCATTTTAAACACCCATAAAATAAGATTCTTCTCATGGTTTCAGGCTGCTTCCTTTCTGTGTATTATCATTTAGGGATATAAATCTTCACATTCTTGATTTTCATATGCAATGACAAATAGTTCCCCTATATCACTCCCTGAAGTGGGAGACGAACAAAAATTTTTGCACAATTCTACAGATACATTTGCACTTTGCAAAGGCTCTCATAGAATTATTTTGAAGAGAAATGTACATTTTTATTTGCACAAAAACACAGTTTGCTTTTTTTGCACTATACAGGAAACCAATTTTTGTACAGAAAATGGGTTTTGCATTTATATTTCTGAAGAAAACAATTCCCCAGACTCTTTGCACAGTGCAAAGAATCTCACTGCTGCATCACTCTTTTGTGTGTGTTCTTGAATATCACGAAACAAAATGTGACAAATATTATTTCTATTCTTATTGTCATCTTCATGAAGACAGAAGTACCTGTAATATTGATGTTAATGACTTCTCCCAGTAGATGGCAGTGAAGAGAAAGACAAGTTGGAGTAAGGATGAAGAAACAAAAGGTGACCAAACCAGACCATTTCTGGCACGAACTAATAATCGTTCCTATTACTTTCAGGCAAGGAGCTTAGTGGTTTTCACCAAGAGATTTAAGGAACTGAAAAAATCAGTACCCAAGGCTTCTTGTAGAACAGGTGTCCACATATGATCAGACAGTTATGTATTCTCTGCCTGTATCACTGGTGTGAAAGCTGTGACAGCATCAGAGAAAAATTGTCCAGCGATTGGATGATGAAAACACTTACAATGTTAGAAGAAGCAAAAGTGGGTTTCTGTAGCCCTGCAGGGCACCCTGCCCAGCATAGCCAAAGGTAAGGAATGTTGGGACATGCAGTCCAACAACTTCAGAAGGGGCAAATGTTCCCTATCCCATTCTAACCTCTGTCTCACATATGAAACCTTCCCAAACTCTGTTTGAGATCTCTATTTCAAATTAATGCTTAGGTACTGACTGAAGCATATATACTCAGAAGTAACTAATAACTTCAGTATGATGAGTCACATGTAAATATGTTTGCATCTATGCCTTTACAGTGTGCACGCAACATACTTATTCAGTGTGATCCATCTGGTGTCTTCCCAAGTAAGCGTATTACAGGACTGAGTAAAATTGTAATATAAGGTTCTATGTATTGTTTAGTCATTATAGCAAACTGATCTTATAAACACTGATCAGTGTGTGTGTGTGTGTGTGTGTGTGTGTAGAATTCAATAACTGACAAATCTGATATGTCTTATTAGAATAAGGGTCTTGTACAGCTAAAGAGATGTGCTTTTAATCGTTACATGACACTTTTTGTGTGTGCCAACAATAGTGCAAAGGTTCATCTGCTCAATGACTGCATGTTATTCAGCATTTAAAGAAAGTAATTACGGGGAGAGCCATTGGTGTCTGGAATCATGGTGCCAGAGGAAATTTACTTCTTCCCAACCAGATGAAATCATACTCTTATTTGAAAGTTGCTGTTGGAGCCAATGGACATTTTCCCCCCAGGGCTGAAAGCAGTTTTGGGGATAGAGAACATTCTTCAGGACTGTGATAGAAAAGAAATTGTTAAATTCCCTTTCTCCCTGATGCTGTGGTCTTACTTTTTTGTACATTGTCCCTTTCATCTCTTTCAGGATTGCCTCTCTGTTCCCTGTTGGGCTTTTTCTGCATGTTTGTGAGCACCTTGTCACGATGAATCACACAATATGTTGTAATATCGGAAGAATCCCATCTAAACAATGGTTAAGCATAGACAAGGGTTCACAGTATAAAACATCTACAAGACCATGTTTCTGGATAACTTTAGATGGCAACTACTGTTTTCAGAACTGAATACAATGTCCCCTTCTTTTGTGCAGCTGCATGCGTGCAAGAAATTATTCACTGCACAATTTTTATGTGGGCCTAATTAATCTTTCATGGCAGAAGGTCAAAATAAACAACCACCACCCTATTTTGCAATGCATACCTGCATTTTTTTGTTTGCTCGCTCCTATTTGCAAAAATTATTAATTCTGTATGACTATCCCAGTAATTAGTGTAAATTAGCAGTTTCTATTGTGATTTGACTTATAGCATAGACAACTCACAGCTGATAAGGACATTATTACATTAGGGAATATGCAGCTTAAAATGGCTTTCCAAATGCCCCACCAAACACTTCTAGCAGTGCAAATAGATTTTAAACTGATTTCCTCTAGCTGCCCCAAAGTACTATCACTAAAATTGAAATGCGGGATGAGGATCTTTTGATCCTCCAGATGTTATGGACTACAACTCCTGCACCACCCTTTTTCATTGGTCATGCTGACTGGAGCCACTGGAAGCTGAAATCCCAAATATATGTTTGCTGTTTCTGGATGATGTTAGATCAGCAAATTGGTCATTAAAAATATACAAGTCTCAAGTTGAGCAAAGTCGAGTTGAGTCGAGTCAGAACATCATTTATTGCTGAGTTGCCTCCAAGTTAAGTTATTGAAGCACCTTTGAGTGAAATCCATGTCAATCAACTCGAGTCTACGTCACTGGAAGATTGTAAGATGCATGCTGACAGCAATGTTGAAGTCACTAATGCCTCCAGAACTTGGAATATGAAAAAGCTGTTTCTTCTATACTCCACAGTAATATAAGTAAGTGCATTCCCTCTTGGTTGAAGATGTTAGAAGGTCCACTAGGAATCAGAAAGGGTGGCAAATTGCAGTTTGAAGTATGAGAGGAATTACTTTTCATCAGATGAGAGCAGGGCTTGCCACAGCCTTAGGACTTGCCCTAATGTTCAAGGGATCACTCTTAGCTCAAGCCATCGTTGGTGTTCGACAGTAAGTGCCATGAAGCTGGTGGAGGTCTAGCACGAAATGACTGATTCCTTGTGCTGTTTAATTGTCCCAATACTTGCT
The DNA here is from genome assembly GCF_019175285.1 of Sceloporus undulatus. Taxonomy (NCBI): domain Eukaryota; kingdom Metazoa; phylum Chordata; class Lepidosauria; order Squamata; family Phrynosomatidae; genus Sceloporus; species Sceloporus undulatus. Next base: position 216,616,604 of record NC_056523.1, read on the forward strand.
CTGTCCAATTTAGAGCTTGGAAAAGTTAATTTTGGGGGCAACGAACTCCAGAATCCTCTGGCAAATATGACCATATTGGAGGTGGGAATCAGGGAATTGTCATTTAAAAAACCCAATATTTGTAAGCTCAGCCCTAGTTCCCCCTTTGTATACACCTACACTGATAACTACTGGCTGCAGTCCCTATGGCTCAGCATAGTAGATTTCCATCACTATCCCCAACTTAACTCAATAGCCTCAGAAATCCCCATTCTCAGCATGGTCATTCCATACTTTATGGGAAATAGGCAAGATTGCAGAAGCATCTGGAAACATTATGCTCTGCTGCTTTTTAACTATTTGTTTGATGGATCTTTTAAGTTGTCTTTAATGTTATAGATAATTCAACTACATTTTCATAAAGTCTTTATATCTTTTTATCCACACTACACTTGGTTTAATATTATCAGGTGCCTTGATGCCCAGTTCTGGGGGGAAAGGTAGGATATAAATAAAAACAAGGACAATGGAAACAAGGACAAAAAATGATCCTCATACTCATCGTCTGAACCTCCAAGGAGGGTGTACGCCTGAACATAAGGTACCTGGGACAACAGAAGTCTTCCTGCTTTCTTTCTGCCACTTTGGAGGTAATTGTGGATTGCAGAAGATTTGCCTACATCTAATTGCAAATTTGAACTAGAGTAGACCACTGAAACAAAGGGATTTATGTATGTGTTAATTTACTTTACAGGATGGCAGTGAAGCTGCACCCTGTCCCCTCGTATTCACCAGCACCTGATTTGCAGAGACATACAATTTTGTGGTTTCTCCAGCTTCATTGTCAGCAGTAGAATGAGTGGGGAAGAAAAAGTGCACTGAAGTAACCAAAATGCCAACGATATAACTGAAAGTGAACAATTGAGAGCCAGTGTGGCATAGTGGTTTGAGTACTGAACTATGACTCTTTGAGTATTGAACTATGACTCTTCCCAGTTTGGTCATGAAATCAGCTAGGTACCTTGGGCAAATCACATGCTCTCAGCCTCAGGGGAAGGCAATGGCAAAGCTCCTCTGAAGAAATCTTGCCAAGAAAACCCCCTTGATAGGTTTGCCTTTGAGTCATCATAAGTCAGAAATGACTTAAAGGCATACTACAACAACCGAACAAACAAAGCCACGTTTTGTGAGATCTTCCAGAACGTCAACTTCTTCACTGTTATCCCAAGATAGACAAATAATCTTCTAGCAGGTAAGGGTCTATATGGTAATTGACAAGCCCACCGCTGCCTCCATCTGTGCCAGATTGGGACATGGCAACCGCATGCCACAGTCATGATCTCTCCTTTCCATGGTGCAAAAAGGAGCTGCAAAAAGTGGCTCCTTTTTGCACCCCAGAAAGGACATGATAGCTGCCAGTGTGTGGCTTTTCCAAGTTCCTTTGTAGATGAAGCACCAGAGGAGCACCATGATGCCATGTGGATGCCATGCCCTGACTCTACCTCGGCTGGCCTTTCCCGCCAGTGTGCACAGTCCCTGAATACATAAAAGTAGCTAGGAAAATAGAGCTGATTCTTTAGATGTTTCAATGTCTTTTTAAAATAAACAAAATATCATCATAATTTATGGCTTTAAGGACTGTAGATTCTTGTTTGTAGCATTTGCTCTCCATTTTTAAAAAATATGCTGCTGGACTTCTAAAAACAAGGGACTCACTCCTCCATAGGGCACCTCATATACAGATAGAGGGAATTCCAGTTTCCTGGACTCAACTAGCATGCTGTTTATCTCCATGCTAGTGGCCATATATATCTTATTTTATTTTTAGAAGATTTATAAGGACAACACTGATGCAAGGTTTATGGGGATTCTGACATTTGTGGGTGCCATTCCATTCTCATAGAGAAAGGCTGTACTACTGAGGTTTAAACAGGTTAATTCCGGGATTTAAATGTGATCTTGAGCACTGTTTGAAAAGCACCAACTTATATAGTCAGCCTATGAATAGTGCAGCGTTAGCAAGAAGTGTATAAATTGTGACTTACATATTTCCTGTTCCATGCAGTTTGTAAAATTCACCATTACCATAAATTTCACTGCAGTTAGGCTTAATATATGCAAAGATAAATCTAATAAGATGCAAAGGCCCTGAAGATCAGAATGTCATAACATTTACCGACCATAAGGAAGGGAACAGACCCTTAAATAAGCATCTACCTTAAATTATATGCAGAAGGCCAGGGGGGAAAAAGGTCCATGAACGGATAAAAAGGAGCTAGCCTTTCCCCAATATATCAAGACATCCACTCAGAAGTACATTTCCTTTTACCATGTGAATTGTGGGGTTTTGATAATCTTCTGAACAATCCAATGAGCAGATGAAGTGGCAAATGGGTTTAATTCAATGTTTGTGATGCTGACATGGACCTCCATGTACACAGAGGTTTGCCAGTTCTCCTAAATGGAAGATATTAGTTATTGAACAATGGATAAACTCTGCAGCTGTCTATGCTAAAAATAAAACAAAACAACAACAACAATGAACTTAGTCTCAACTTTCCCAACTTTCCTCAGATGTTTTGGACTGCTATAATTACAAGTGTTGCTTTTTAGCACAACCAGGGTGCAAGCAAACAATTGAAAGGACAAAGCAGCTTTAAGGAGGTGCTTCAGTTTTCAAAAAGTCCTCTTTCTCTTTGGTTTGTATTCCAGGTGATATGGTTGCAATCTGCAAGATTTCTTGCGTTGGAAGACAAAACTGGACCACTCCAAGCTGGAATTGCCTGGAATATAACAGTTGTTGTGTGCCTCCAAGTCATTTTTGACTTATGGAGATCCTAAGGTAAAGCTTTCACAGGGTTGTGTTGGCAAGTTTCTTCAGAGGGGGGTTGCCATTGCCATCCTCTGAGGCTGAGAAAGTGTGACCCAAAGTCACCCAGTGAGTTTTTATGCTCAAGTGGGGAATTGAACCCTGATCTCCAGAGTTGTAGTCCAAAGTGAGTCCACTCCAGGTTTTAAAGGAGCTGTTCAAGATGTAGAACTCCATATCAACAATATGGTTCAACACTTTGTATCGTTCCTTTACAGTTCAAACTAAAACCTGGAACATATTCAACACCCCAATGATTTGAAAGCCACCAATTACCATAGTATGGAACAAATATCAGAAACATGTTACCTCTTTCCTTCTTTCTTTTACCTCCCTCCTTCCTTCTTTTTAAATGAACCTTATATACATTTTTGTTTCACCCTGCTTTTAATTAAGAAGGCATGTTACGGTTTATTATGCTTTTGTAGCTGTGCTTTCAATTGATGTAGACTGTAAATTGACTTACTAACCTGAAATGATCAATTACTCATTTAATGCCCTTTGTTTATTACTGTTCTTGTTATCTGTTTTTAAAGTCAAGTTGCTATGAGTCTTAATTGTTTTTAATTATGATCTTTGTATGGTGCTTTGGGGAAATGTGTATGTTGAAAGGTGGATTGAAAATACATAAAAAAACAATTAAAAGAACATTACAGTGTAAAATACTTGACATATCGAGTAGTTTAGGTGCTTTCATTTGACTTTAACAAGGGAAATTTGGAGTTCTTTCAAGAAATAATTTTCAATGTTTTTAATGCTTCGAAGTAATAAACTACCAACTATTTTGTGAATAATATATTTCCATCCTGAGGACATAATTTTAACACTGCAGGAAAAACTGTGGCCATTAAATAGACATCCCAGTGTCTCACTTTTTGGCTGTCCATACGCAATTTTAAACACAGTAAGAAGAAAACTCCATTGATTTTAGTAGGATCTATTTCTCATTAAGAATAGGACTGTGCTGCATTTGAGCATTCTCTTCTAAACCTCAAGAATAATTCAATTAGTTTGCACCCCCCTACCCCCCCCCCCATTAAAAATGTACACGAGGATCGGGGCAGTCAGTAACCCAACCTGTGATAGATACCTGACCATCAGCAAATGCCAGCCTACTAAAAGTATCAGAATAGATGCCTCCATTTTGACCTTTCCAAATCCAAGACTAACATAAAAATGAAGGGGATGACAAGAAGTATCTATCGCATCTCAGCAATCATTACAATTGAAAGGTTGGCCCCCACCCCTCCATAGCAGGTGGACTGCCTCAATTATGATGGATGAGGAGTGTGACAGCTCTCAGGAGATGTATGGGGAAGCTGGCAATTGCTCACTGAGCTATGACGTTGCGGGTAGAAATCTGACAAGAACAGAAGCATTTTTGTGAAACTACAGTGCGTAAGTTTGTGCGGTCTTTAGTTTTCCTTATAATAACTGATCACACAAACTGGGCAGGAAAAAACAGAACTATTCCGCAATACCTGGAAGGGGCTTATCAAGTCAGGGTTGTCCAAATTTAACGTATATCTCTTTAAGGTTTTAAAAATAAACCAGAGAGCCGGAAAAAGTGGGGTAATTTTGTTATGTGGTTAAGTGAGACTACATTTGAATACAGGAGTAGTATGCATTTATAACTGGGGGATGGGGGAAGCAAACAAGTCTAGAGGGATAAAAAAGACTGAAAAAGAATCAGAAAGAGCTGGGTTCAAATATAAAGTTATTTGGATGAACCTGGGCTACTCTTAACATGACAAAGCGTTGTATTCAGTATAGAGTGGCCACTGAAAACAGAAGCCACCTATTTAGATTTCCCCTCTCTGAAACCACATGGAAACTTGCATCATGAGATCATAATATTCCATATTTCCCCATTCAGTCACATAATGACATGCAAACAGAATATAGAATTGCAAAAATCTGTGGAGTAAGTTCCATGGAAGGGAAGGTTAGCAAGATATGCCTTAATGCTGCTGTACATTAGGGATGTAATTCTTCCCCCATTTTCTGCTCGCAGGAAGCAACCAGTAATCTTTAGCAGTTTTCCTTCTGCTGTGAGTTTGGCGCGTTACAGACCACCGAATTGCGGCAGTCTGCTGCCGGTGCCGCTTGCAGCGTCCGGGAGCCGCAGCTTATAAACCACGGGACTCCTGGACACTGCGAGGAAAGAGCGTGGAAATCGCGCTCCTTCCTGGGCCCCAGAAGTGGCGCCGCATTCCACCGTGACACGTCTGGACGCTAGGCGTCCAAGACGTCAAAATGGCGGCGGCTGTGTGGAACGGCCGCCGCCATTTGTTACGGACAGAGTCCGTAACAGGAGTAGGGGCGTCTAGAAGAGACACCCCTTTTTAAAACTGGGACGTCCTAAGGACGTCCCAAATGGCGGTCTGTAACCCGCCAAAGTCTTAGAAAACCATGTAGTTTTTAAAGCTGATTCACAATTTGGGACTTATTCTATACAAAATTGCACATAGTTGATTTGCACAGACAACTGCATTTTTGGTGCAGGAAACAGCATTGTCTATGAAGAAATATTATTTTTTGCACCAAAAACACTGTCTCCTGTGCTGTTTTCTGTGCAGATGAACCACATGGAAATTTGTGCTGAATGAGTCTCCAATAGCAGCATTTTCTGTAAAGGAAACAACATTCAATGTTGTTTCCAGCACAGAAAATACTGTTTCCAGTGCAAATGATGCTGTACTTTTGCACAAAACAGCCACGTGTGAATTGTGCTCAGAAAAAGTCTGAAACTTCTCATCAGTCTAGGGTTCATCTTTTCTAGCTTGAAAAACATGGGATTTTAAAACCATTTTTCAATTTTTTTTAATCATCACTACTGCACATTATTTAAACATAATGTCTAACCTGATCTTGCAAACATCCTAATCAGTTTTACTGAATGTCAAGTTTATTGTGAAAATAAAAAGAGAATAAGTATCCTCTTCCCCTCATTTCATGTAAGTCATCCTGAGCACTTTGGAGGAAGTTCAGAATACAAATATGTCAAGTAGATGAATTAATTTTAAAAAAATAAAGGGACAAACCACACATTTTGGACAGCAAGATAAAACCTACCTTTGCTGTTCCACATGCCAGCATACCTGAATTAGAGTCTGTCAATGAGAGGTGTATACATTCTCATCCACATCAGGAGATGGTGGCATTAAATTCAAAGAAGGCCTGAAATGTATTCTGTTGCATCACATAGAGATTTGTGCTTGTTATCTGCATGCACAATTTTCCCCTACTGGATCTGTGTGACTATGTTTATTTTGCCAAAGTGATTGCAAGAAGAAAAGAGTGGGGGAACAAACCAGAAAAAGTTAAAAAGATGCATCAGAATTCTTGTGGTTTCCATAACTGCAAAGCTTGCAAGACTCTCCTAAGTGCATAACCTGCAATTTTCAGATGCAGGTTTATTAGCAACTAACATGAGAGGACAAACATATTTTAACAGTGCTGAGGTAATGAATGGAGCTGATTTAGATTACCAAAGGGTCTAGGCCATGCCTTTTCATTTCATCAGAGAACACTTAATTTTTAATATCTTCATATTTGCCACACTCCCTTTAGATTATTGAAACACAGTATTTTATCTTTGAATCATTAACTTTTGCTGCCTTCTTTGGTTCACCCTCCGCTCTGAACATCTCTGATTATAAATATTTCAATAATTCAAGTCTCTCTTATTTTAACTCTATTACTTATATAATTGCAAGTATGAATGTGCACCAAGTTAGCACAGATCCCATAAAAGGAGCCAAAATAATTAATCACTCAGCCTCTATTAGTGGATCAAGGGCAAGGGAACATGCTGTACTATGAATAGAGCCGTTGTTTAAAGTTTCCAAAGGGCACAGAAAAAAGTACTTTGGTGCACATTTATACCAATTTACAGTTTTAAAATAGTATTTCATGCTCTCAACTTGATCAACTGGTGAGAGGTTTCAGGCTGATTTTCCACTATTTCCATTTAAAGAAGCGTTGCTGGAAATGCCTATTCCTTGAAGGAGGCTGGATTGTGGGGATCAGTTAGATATCTGGGTCCCTTTAATACTACACAATTATAGTGCTATGGCTCCACTTTAACTGTCATGGCAACCTTGCATGGCATCCTATAATTTGCAGTGTGGGGAGGGGAATTTAGACTTCTCAGACAAAGAGCTCCTGAGCACTGGGAAGCCAACTCTTTTTGACCATCTTTCCCCTCTCAGGTTAACATTTCATGTATTAAAAGCCCTATATAATTTGGCTGTTTTAAAAAAAATCACCCCCATGGCTTCTAAAACTGCTGAGGTTTTAGATTTGTTTTGTTTTTTACAAGCTTCCAAACATGCCTCTTATACAAGCTCTTGCTGCCAGAGAGATGAAATATTCAGAGCAGTTTTCTCAGCTAATTTGAAAGATGTAGATGATGCAGAGGAAAGGACTCATCCTGGTGAACTTGTAGTTTGTTACTGATATTTGTTATCAAGTCAACTTTCTAAGAGCCTCAGCCTTCAACTGTTCTTCTCCAATTTTGCCAACTCAGGACCATAGCTTCTTTAATGGAGTTAATCCATCTTTAATGTGGTCTTCCTCTTTTGCTACTGTTATCATACCCTACACCCCTCTACTAGAATATGGAGTTTCATATTTTGATATTTAGAGTCATGCATGTTTTTAAAAGGTCATGATGACTTTTGAAACACTAGAAAGTTTTACATGGGAAAGGTACGCTGGCTCAAATACCTGTGGAAGAGCTGGATAGCACCAAATAAATGTTAAATGGGTTTGCAGAGCACTCCAAAGTTCCCCAGGCTTTCCACAAAGCCTCTTGCAAGAGGGGCTGAGTGAGTCCCATTGCATAGCAGTTAAAGACCATATTTTCTTCTCACCCCAGCTGTGTTCTTATCCAGGCCTTCATCTCGACTTATCCAGTGGTTGTCTCAAATCATAGAATCAGATAATTCCATAGAGTTGGAGGAGACCACAAGGTTCATCCAGTCCAATCTCTTGCCATGCAGGAACTCTCAGTCAAAACATTCCTGACAGATGGCCATCCAGCCTCTGTTTAAAAACCTCTAAAGAAGGAGACTCCACCACACTTTAAGGGAGTGTGTTCCACTGTCGAACAGCCCTTACTGTCAGCAAGTTGTTTCTAATGTTGAGCTGGAATCTAATTTCCTGTAGTTTGACCCATTGCTCTGGGTCCTATTCTCTGGAACAGCAGAAAACAAGCTTGCTCCATCCTCAATATGACACCCCTTCAAATATTTAAACAGGGCTATAATATCACCTCTTAACCTTCTCTTCTACAGGCTGAACATACCCAGATCTCTAAGCTTCTCCTCATAAGGCATGGTTTCCAGACCTTTCACCATTTTGGTCACCCTCCTCTGAACACATTCCATCTTGTCAACATCCTTTTTGAATTGTGGTGCCCAGAACTGGACTGTATGTATGTCTATATGCAATCCTTATCCAAATATTCCAGAAATCTCAATCTATGCCTATCTCAGCTGAGGAACAAAGAAGCTATTGGCAACTAGTGGGTTTCATCCAAACTACAGGTAAATTGTTTTCACAATGCTACTCCATTTCCACTTGTTCAATTAAAAAAAAAAAGACAAGGAGAACAGTGGAGAAAAGAAGTCAATGATGGACCAGGGGGGAAAGTCTGGAAAGAGGCAAGGCAGTACGGCTTATCTAACTTGAACCTTAGTGTCCACAATGCTGAGTAAGATATGCCAATTTTGGTATAAGGCATGTTCCAACATATTTAAGGATCACTTCACAAACAGCATGTTTAGCTTTACACATTGAAACATACTTTAATGCAGAAACATGCTTTGGAACAAATGTATTATACAGGTGGATATGTCCAGAAACTCGTGTTTGCAGATGTGTAAAGTTGCAGTGGTCTCTAATCTCCAATGGAAATCTTTGAATCAAATATCAGATAGGAGCATAACAACACGCTGTGTCTCATATACATCAATTTATCCTTTTAAAATAATTAATGAATATCCAAGCTGAAGAAAACGGTTGTGCAACCTGAAGTTCCACTCACTGCATTAGTATTGGTCCTATTGAAGGTAATATTGATTGACCTATATTTTATTATAATAGAGTCGGGGGGGGGGGGGGAACTACTTGATTTAGATCCAAAGAAACCTCTGGATATTACTGGAGAATTGGCAATGTGAATTTAATGCCAAGAGAGAGGAGGAGACATAAAAGCTAACTAGAAAATCTTATCCAAGGAGAAAAACAAACAAATAAAAAAATCAGCTAGAATGAAGAAATTAAAAATAGCGAGGATGCCTCCTTCTCATTTGCATCAAGACTTTTCAGTATTTACTTTGGGGAGCACAGTTTCATTCTTCACAGAGTATGGCTGCTGAAGCAACAGGAAAATATTATCAATGATTACAGGCAGGCTACAAAGGGCACATTATGTGTCAAAATTGTGGGGTCTTATTGGTGTTGTGTGGTCAAAGTTTTGTGACAAGCCAAAGGTACTGTTTCATAAAATTCTTCCAGTGTTTCAAGTTGTGAAAGGAAGAAATACAGTGTGCAACATGTGCCTGGTCTTTCCACCATCAGTGTCCACTTCTTTTTCACCATGTACTGTACGAATTTTCTGTTCTCCAAAGGCCATAGTTAGAAACTGTATAAGCACATGGTGATTTTAATATCCCAGTGTAGATTAAGGTGAAATAAAGGGATTATTACTTCTCACTTACTAAGGGGGATAGGATAAGGAATCTTTTGTTGATGTGTGGCTTCAAGTCGTTTCCGACTTAAGATAACCCTATCATATGGTTATATTACCAAGATTCTTCAGAGGGGGTTTGCTCTTGCCCTCCTCTGAGGGTGACTGGCCCTTTGGGTTGGTAACTCAGTTGGTAACTGAGCCTATTTGCTTCTAGTCAGAAGCTGGATGCAGAGCAGAGCAGAGGGTGAGTCCTGATACCACAATGACTGTGAGGGAAGGAAGAAGTTAACTAAGGGGCTGTGCAGGCTGCACCTGTACCTCTATCTTCACCTGATCAGGGCCAGAGCAACCGCATGAAAAGGACACTGTAGCCACCGTCCCACAGCTTTATGGTACTGCGTAGACCCTTTTCCTCTTGACCAAAGCTGACCAGGTCAAAACTGGAGAATTTGCTGCCTCATCTCCTGTCTGGAGATGGCCCATGAAAACTGGAGACTCAGGGACAGCCTTTGAGAACTGTCAACCCTAATAAATAGTGTTTTGGTCTCTTGACTGCAGGTGCCACATTCCATTTTATTTAATATAGAGCTACAGAGAAATTTCAGCTTTAGCTTGTGGGAGACTCAATAGCAGAGCACATTATTTTGCATGCAAAGGATCCAATGTCTGGCTTCTGCAGATTAGCCTATGAACTTTTTGTCTGAAAGCCAGTAGTGGCTAGCTAAGGCTGATTAGTGATGTTGGGGGTCCTGCACACCCACCCAACATTTTTTTGAAGGGAAGACTAAATCCTGGAAGGTTCATTAAAGGGGTTGGATGGACCCAGTGATCCCATTCAGTATAAAGTCACTTCCAAAGTTGCAGTAATGCCTTCGCATTGACTGGGTCATCCCTGGGGAAACTATTTTTCCTGATTTTGCAGTTGGTGGTTCTCATGCACTGGTGTAAGAATTCTCTTTTATGGTGTCATTGTCACCAGCGCTTATCCGACAAGACACTCCATGAGGCTCTTTTGAAGTCTTATGGAGTGGCAATAGGTGCAGCAAAGAACTCCTTCTATGTTGCATATATTGCGTCTGCAGAGTTGCATCCAGCAGAGCTGTTCAGGGTGGTGAGGGAGCTTACCCAGCTTCCTCCCACCCTGAAACCTATTTTAGAACCAACTAAGGCCTGCTGTGATAATTTTAACAACTTTTTCGCAGATAAAATCTCTCGGATAAGGGCTGATCTTGATGCTGGCATTTCAACAGAGACAACAGAAGACGTGTCCAGAGCTTCTGTGGACTCCATTAAACTGGATCACTTTCAGTTTGTTGATATCGATGAAGTGGACAAGCTTCCTGGAAATGTTAGGAAGACGATGTGCTCTCTCGATCCCTGTCCCTCCTGGCTGACCACCCGGGGTGGTGATGCTGTAACATCATTATTGCAACGCATAATTAATGCATCATTCAGGGAGGGTAAATTTCTATATAGTTTAAAATTAGCAACAGTTAAACCGTTGCTCCCTGGACCCCCGGTGAGAAATAACTATAGACCGGTCTCATTATTGCCATTTTTAGGTAAGGTGATCGAGAAGGCGGTCGCCTTCCAACTCCAAGCAGTCTTGGATGAAGCCGATTATCTGGACCCGTTTCAAACAGGCTTCAGTTGCGACTGCCATGGTCGCCATAGTCGATGATCTCCGTCTGGGCATCGACAGGAGAAGTGTGACCTTGTTGGTGCTTTTGGACATCTCAGTGGCTTTCGATACCATTGACCATGGTATCCTTCTGGAACGCCTGAGGAAGTTGGGTATCGGGGGCACTGCGCTCCAGTGGTTCCGTTCCTACCTCTCGGGAAGATTCCAGATGGTGCAGTTGGGGGACACTTGCTCCTCTAAGAGGGAACTAACATCTGGGGTCCCCCAGGGAGCTATTTTGTCCCCCACTTTGTTTAACATTTACATGAAACCACTGGGAGAGATCATCCAGAGGCATGGGGCACAGTGTTATCAGTATGCTGATGACACACAAATATGCTTCTCTGTGCCTCCGACTGCTGCAGTGTCTAAGGATGGCGTCTCTCCTCTGAATGCCTGCCTGAAGTCAGTAATGGGCTGGATGAGGGAAAACAAACTCAGTCTGAATCCAGAGAAAACGGAAGTACTGGTGATAGGTTCCCCAGGCCCGGGGAAGGAAATTTATCTACCTGTCCTGAATAAGGTCACACTTCCCCTGAAGGATGAAGTTCACAGCTTAGGAGTACTTCTGGACTCGTCCCTGCAGTTGACATCTCAAGTAAATGTGACGGTCAGAAGTGCTTGCTATCAGCTTCGGTTGATATGCCAGCTGCGACCCTACCTGGGCCAAAGGGACATTGAAACCATGGTACATGCTCTGGTAAACTCTTGCTTAGATTTCTGTAATGTGCTCTACATGGGGCTACCCTTGTACCAAGCCCAGAAGCTTCAGTTAGTACAAAACATGGCAGCCAGACTGGTCACCGGCACATCCAGATTTGACCACATAACACCTACTCTGAAAAATCTTCACTTGCTGCCCATTCGCTTCCGAGCGCAATACAAGGTGTTGGTTATTACCTATAAAGCCCTACATGGCTTGAGCCCGAGTTACTTGAGGGACCGCATCTCCCCATATAATCCGCCCCACACACTCAGAACAACTGGGAAGAATCTGTTGGAGATTCCATCTTCCAAATATGTCTCCACATCCCAGACGGCCTTTTCAGTGGCGGCCCCGCAGATTTGGAACAGTCTCCCCGAGGAGCTCCATCTCATGACCCCCCTAGAAACATTTTTAAAAAGGCTTAAAACCTTTCTTTTTTGCCAAGCCTCCCCCCCCCCCAAGGAATTAAGTTGAGCGCTCTTGATGCCATCGATTCTCTGCCTTACCCTATGAATGATTGTGTTTGTATAATTGTATTACTTGTTTTTATCTATTTTTATGAGATGTTTGTAATAGTTTTATAGTCTGTAAACCATTTTGATCTAGGGAAAAACAGTATACAAATAAAATTTATTATTATTATTATTATTATTATTATTATTATTATTATTATTATTATTATTATTATTATTATT
>NC_056523.1:216629243-216636145 GCF_019175285.1 Sceloporus undulatus
ATATCCATTTAAGTCAACTGTGACTTACAGTGACCTCCCATAGGGTTGTTTTGGGCAAGATTTGTTCAGAGGGGGTTTGTTGTTGCCTTCTGAGGCTGAAAGAGTGTGACTTGCCAAAGGTCACACACTAGATTTCCAGGGGTGAGAAGACATTCAAACCTTGATGTGCTAGGGTTCTATTCCTACACTGAAATCACTAAACCATGCTGGTTCTCTAGTCTTTTATAGCTAACCCAAATCCTGAATGTCCAGATGATTAACAAAATATATCTCCAGTATCTGCAAAAGAGAGAATGCTCCAAGTCATTTCAATGGCAATTCTCCACATTCATCTTCTAAGAAACCCAGCCAGAATGGGTAGATCAAACAGGTAGCTTATACCACACTTCTGAAAAAATGCAAGGATTTGGATTTTTGCAAGTCTGTTGTATGCATCCTTGGAGATGTAAGGAAGAGCCACTAGTAAGAGGAATTCAATGGTGAACAGAGAATGGAGAGAGGTGAAAGTGAGATGCTTCTCTTGCCAACTTGGGATTTATAACATGCAAATCGTATACAAGGTTTCTAGTAATTTTAGTAGCTGTCTCATATTGAAATTCATTCATGCTAACCCTTATCCAGCATGGATTTGCCAAATGCCCATAGTTCTTTTGCCTCAGGTGTGATCAAATAAAGCTGCTTGACCCACCTGCTTAGTGTCTGATAAACTAAAAATTAAAAAGGGGTCTGGTTCACTCCTTTACTGAATAGGTCCAGGTGGCTAATCCTGATACGAAACAGTGCCAATTTTTCTTTCTCCTGCCAGGCCAGACAAGCTGCCTTCCATGGTTTTTCATTTGCCCTGAACCTTACAGAATATGACCTACACAGATGTTGCAAGGAGAAGAGATTTAGTGGCCTTGAGAAAATGCAGTATATATGCTCTAGATTATGATGAGTGAGCTAAACAGCTCATAATCACTTCTCAAAGAGCCCTATAATGGAAATGTTTTATGGAGAAATGAATAGAGGAGGGACAGTTCCTCCACTCAGCAGTTTATATAGTCAGCAAAATCAAGTGGTACGGCTTTCCTCGGACTGTACCACTTCAGTATACAGGTAGATGATAGTTATGTTAGTCCAATTGTCAGTCTCAACTAGAATAGGCCTCGCAACACAATACAAAACTTTGTAAGTCAACCCTTATGTACATTCCATGAATTCAGTGAGCCTATCTTAGCTGGATTTAGAGAGCAAAGAAAGTAGAAAATTAATATGAAGAAAAGAGATCAGACTAGCTTTCTTTCTGCCACACTATCTTTCTGCCAGAAGGGGGTTTGCTTTTCTGAATGTTGTTCTCATTAAGAAATTTTGCATCAGCACCCCAAAATAGTAAGAGTTGGCATTCTTTTTTTTTAAATTATTACAAAAATAATAATAGCTATGCTTCCACCTACAAATTGCAATCTCTGTAAAGATCCATTTTTAAGTTAGCTCCTTCAGATTTCAGTGTCACATGGGATCTCTTGGTACTTGCATTTAGCATTTCTCAGAGTTGTTCCTGATTTATTTCCTTTAACTTCTGCTGTGACTTTTGCACTTTTTGTACTTTTGTAATTTAATTTAAATTAAATAATAGGATTTTTTGGGGAGCAGGGGATGTGGCAAGGGCCAAACCACTTGATTCTAATGCATGTCCATACTAGGACAGTGGCACTGAGTACATAGAGACGGGGAGGCGTTACAAACCGCCACTTTGCAGCAGTCTTCCGGTGCTGCTCTTTGCTCCGCGAGGGAGTCGCAGCATACAAACTGCGCAACTCCCTCGCGGAGCAAAAAAGAAGCTCCAAAATGACGTCGCAAGGCGCCCATGGCGCACCCGCGATGTCATAACAGCTGCGACCCGTCTGGATGCTATGCGTCCAAGACGTAAACATGGCGGCAGCCGTGTGGAATGGCTGCCGCCATTTGTCACAGACTGAATCCGTGATAGGGAAAGGGGCGTCTAGAAGAGACGCCCTCTTTTAAAAATGGGACGTCCTGAGGATGTCCGAAATGGTGGTCTATAACCCGCCCTACTTTACTTCAGTTTCTCATCAGTCTAAGCATGTGATGGTTTTTTGAATTTTAGGCCTTCAGAAAAGACACTGAAATTAAGTCTTTGGTGCCTTACTGATGATGGCCTTCTTTGAGGAACTTTTTTAAAAAAAGCTCAATTTAAATAAATTCACTGTTGTTCAGACAACACAGCTCAGAAAACCTTGAAATGTATTTGTTCTGTTAGTTGACATTTCTAAGTAGTTATCTCATTCTGTACAAACTTTTTCTTCATTTGTTTTTAAAATAATTTTTATTTTTATTTTTTTTAAAAGGCATCTGTTACCAATCCAGGTAAAATGATTGCACATACTTTCCATTGATTTTGATGAGATTTTAGCATGTCTTAAGAAATTAGCTGCAAGTTAAGATCACCATGTGAAAACTAGTCAGACTCAAGTGTTGAGACTTTTCAACGTATACTCTGGATATTACAGAAAAAGATAGAGCTGTCTTTTAAATCACAGTAGGAGAAAAGAAATGCCACTAGCTAGGGAAGTTAAAATCTGTGATTTTCATTGCATATCTCAAAATACTCCCAACATTTTCATCCCACTCAAGTTCAGTATCTAGTTGCAAGCCTCCCCCCCCCCCCCCCCACGTTGCTTCAGAAAAACCCATGTCTGTGATTTGGGTATTTCTAATGTATGTATACGTATATTTTTCTTAATGTACATATTTTGCCCAATAATCAAAGTCTGTTTGTGGGCATATTTAAAATATAAGAGACAACCCAAAACAACAAAAAGGCAACCCAACTATGATAGTGATAGCAACACAACACCTGGTACTCCTTATACTATCGTTTATTTATATTGCCTGGAAAGATACAATTTTGGATGTTTTATTGCCTTTTGGCTAATTATCAAATCGAATAATTCGAATCGATTTGGCTAATTATAAGGTACATATTTTACTCACAAGGAGCACATTTCATTTCATTCCATTGCTGGGAGGTTTTGCTTTCTACAGTAAGAGCCTACAATATATTGGGCATTGTATTCATCTTTTCTATATATATTATTGTATATTATATGTAATATGTACTATTTTATCTTTATTATAAGAATGTTTCAGTTTTAGTTTATGATTATTCACTTATACTACATATGGATGTTATAGTAATGTTGTTTGCATATACCACTGTTATAGGAGGTGGTGTGTTGCTATTTTTAAAATATAGACATTTTAAGTTGTGTACATTCATATGCGTGAAATCTAAAAAAAAGAATACAAATCTGATGCTCACAGTTTCCTTCCAATGTCAGGAAAGAAACTGTTGGAATACTCCTTCCAAAAGACATATGAGCTTCAGGCAGGTTTGAAGTGGCACAGATGTGTTAATGCCGTCGCAGCAGAAACAACCAAGATCCACATAGCATCTTGGCTGACGAGGTTTTTAATTCGTTTTTAATATGTGTATTTTGAGTATCTTATTGTATTTGCTATGTGTATTTTGCCGTGTTTTACTGTATTTGATTTTATTATGCTGTTCACCGCCCTGATCATTGGAAGGGCGGTATACAAATAAAAATTGTTTTATTATTATCTTAAAGACCAAGATGTTATATTTTACATAAGCTTTCATGGACTCCAACCCAATTCATCAGATGCCTGAGTAATACATATATCTGATGATACCCACAAAAATGTAGGTCAAATAAAACTTATTAATCTTTAAGCTGTAGCTAGGGCCTTTTGCCTTTTTTGGAGAATGATACATATCCACTTTCATTTATAATCTGCTGTTGTTATGTGCCTTCCTGGCAACCCTGTCAAAGAGTTTTCTTGGCAAGGTTTATTCAGAGGAGGTTTGCCATTGCCTTTCTCTAAGGCTGAGAAATGTGACTTGCTCAAGGTCACCCCACTAAAACTCTTTTGTGGCTGAGTAGAAATTCACACTGTAGTCTCCTAGAGACTCCTAGTCCAACTTTTAAGTCACTACACCACACTGGCTCTATTCTAGACCACTAACTGGATAAATTAAGAAAGAATTGCTCAATGCAAATTTGTTTTCCAACTTTGTGGTTGTTGTTTTTTTTTAAACTCTCATGATTCCACTAGCACAATTTTCCCTAGTTTACTTCTTACATGGTAAAAGTAACATGTAGCCATCCTCAAACTTGAACTAGGTTTGGTCTAAAACTGCTGTAGTATGCACTAAGAGTTTTGTTGTGGCATCAGCATTTCTAAGAATAGAGAGAAGTGTGCTTAACAGTATATTGGCTTGCACCCAGTGTACGCACAAATTGCCATGCTTTATACACCAGTGCGTACTGAACATCTCTCTCTCGCTCACTCTTTCTCTTACTCTCTCTCTCTCTCTCTCTTTTGCACTTCATGGGTATAAATGGAGTGACAAGAGCACAGTCTAAGCAGAATTCAGATTAAAGGACAAATGTGGCTGGCCAAAATGAACCATTACAGGAAACAAAGGGAAAATAACGACTAAAGATCTTTCATTACAGCCAGCTAATTATCATGAGTTTTGGACTTAACTGTTCAGGCATAGAATTAAAAACCTTAATTATATTGTCACCTTTGTCTCTCAGCTTCTATTGCCCACAAATGAATCCATTTACTGTAACTGCCGCTGATGAGAAGAAATTGATGGCAGTCCCAGTGAGGTGGGAGAGGGGAATGGATGAGTGAGGGGAGGAGGGATGGTTGAAGGGAAGAAGAAGAGAGTGGGGTAGGGCAAGCGGGAGAGAGAGAGAGAGAGAGAGAGAGAGAGAGTATTGTCATGGATGCACAGCTGGGGACAACTACATTCCAGGACATTATAAATTAAAAACACTTTTAATGAGACAAATATATGTTTGATGGAACTCAAGGTTTCCCTCTCCTTACCCGCAAGCCTTTCTCCAAGGGCTTTCGAGAGTGATCCTTTCTTTCTTTCTTTCTTTCTTTCTTTCTTTCTTCCTTTTGCAAGTTTCTTTTGAGAGATTCTGCTCTGGAATCACCAAATAAAAACAACGCTTGATCTACTCTACCATCTCAGCAGCAGAGACTGCACTGCTGGCAATGTTGGCTTATATCAAAGCAATAGTCACAAACCAGTACAGAGGCAAGCATGTTTACAATGTCATCTCAAGCATGTTTATTCGGCAACCAGGAGCTCTGATTTCAGTTGGGCTTACTTCTTAATGGCTGCAATTCTACATTTCAGTCTAATATTAATATCTACTGCAGGAGTTATGTTATGCAACCCTGTTGTTGTTGTTGTTGTTAAAAGCCCTCCAGTCAACTTCGATTCATGGTGAACCCATGAATGATACACCTCCAAGACACCTTGTCCTCTATAGCTTGGTTCAGGTCCTGTAGCCTTTGGACTGTGTCCTTCTTGATTGTATCTATTCATTTGGCATACAGTCTTCCTCTCTTTCTACATCCCTCCAGCTTTCCTAGCATTATTGTCTTTTCCAATGAGTTGTGCTTTCTCATGATGTGGCCAAAGTATGATAGTCTCAACTGAGTCATCCTGGCTTCCAGAGAGAATTCTGGCCTGATTTGTTCTAAGAGCCATTTATTTGTCTTTTTGGCTGTCCACAGTATTCTCAGCACTCTTCTCCAGCACCACATCTCAAGTGAGTGTAAGTATATATGGAATACCAATGTGTGTGGATCAATGCACAGTGCATGACCGAAAACCTATGTGAAATTGCAATGCACAGTGTGCAAATGGAATGCATAGTCTATGCAGAATCAAAGGCTATTCTGTATAGTTTAATGTGTGAGTCCAGGTTCAAAGGTTTATGCTGCCCCCTGCCAGATATGACCATTGTGGATGATTCAAAAAAGAAAAAAAATCATACTGCATGCATAGTGGAACTTACACCTGTATATGCAACTAATAGTATGCTAGCCAATAATGTGTTCAGAGCTTACAACATAGAACACATTCATTTTTGTGGTCTTGGGTACACTGAACTCTTCGTTGGTTTGTCACAAAAGGATGCTGTTTGCAGCGCTGAACAAGGCTGAGCATCAAAAAGGATTCTGGACTATTTAGAAAAACTTTGCAGAGACAACAAATCCTCACCCCTTAGGCATAGATCTAGTTAGTTCCAACTAGAGTAAACTAATTGAATCAACTCATGAATGGGCAGTCAGCCCTTATGTAAATACAATTGCTTTAATGTGTCTTCTCAAATTGCAACTAGCAGTTGGATCAAAATGTTTTGGTTCAAAATGTAAGCATGGTTCAAAATGTAAGAACAATTGTCCCAGCTCCATTTATTCCACTCCTTCAGTGGCCAGAGCATACAAGATATTTGAAATTCCTTTTCACTCTATTCTACAGAATTGAAAAGGAAAAAGAAGTTGTGATCTGGCTAATCTTTGAGGAGGAAAGTAAAAAAAGTACAACTTATCCCTTCCAGGTTGGGAATTATTCCAGTTGGGAATTATTGCATGGAAAATGCCCCAATTATCATGTGAAAAATGACAAACTGCATCCAAAAAGAGGGGGACTAAAATAGCAAAATGCTAGCCTGCAACTTCCCTGAAGAATTAACTATGACAGGAGCAATGGCAGCAGTAGTATTCACATATACCAGAGAAACAGTGACTATCGTCCAACTGTTAGTCTCTGCTAGAGTAGAAGCGCTGATAAATTAACTCTTATGTAGACTCCATTGATTTAATGGGCATACTCTAGTTGAGACTCACAGTCAGATTTAAGCCACTGAAGTTTATATGTGACCATGCAAAGACACCAGGCTACACATCTACTGTGGCCTTTAATTTATTAATTAATGGATTATCTATTATTATTATTATTATTATTATTATTATTATTATTATTATTATTATTATTATTATTA
>NC_056523.1:216636155-216690694 GCF_019175285.1 Sceloporus undulatus
AACCTTCTGTTTTAAATGCCTGTCTGAACAGGAAGATCTTAGCCTGCTTGCAGAAGGACACCAAGAGGAGGGTAATATGATTTCCCTAGGAAAGGAGTTCCACAGTCTAGGGGCAGCCACAGAAAAGGCCCTCCCTTGCGTCCCAACCAACCATGCTTGTGATGGTGCTGGGATGGAGAGAAGGGCCTCTCCTGAGGATCTCAGAACCCAGACTGGCTCATACAGGGACAGACGGTCTGCCAAATAGCCTGGACCTGAGCCATATAGGTCTTTATAGATCATAACCAGCACTTTGAATTGTGCCTGGAAACAAACTGGCAACCCAGTGGAGCTGTTTCAATAGGGACGTTGTGTGGTCTCTGTAACTTGCCCTAATTAACAGCCTGGCTGCAGCTCTTTGGACCAGTTGCAGTCTCCAAACACTTTTCAAAGGTATCCCCAAGTAGAGTGTGTTACAGTAGTCCAAATAGGATGTAACCAAGGCATGTACCACTGTGGCCATATCTGATATCTCAAGGAATGGGCACAGATGGCAGACAAGCTTTAAATGTGCAAAAGCACTCCTGGTCACTGCAGAGACCTGCACCTCCAGGTTCAAAGTTGAGTCCACTAGTACCCCCAAACTGTGAACCTACATCTTCCGGGGAAGTGTAACCCCATTTAACACAGGCTGGATCCATATTCCCTGATCTGCCTTCTGACTGACCAAGAGCACTTCTGATTTCTCTGGATTAAGTTTCAGTTTGTTTGCCCGCATTCAGTCCACTACTGATGACAGATACTGGTTTAGGACCAGGACAGATTCCTTGGACTGAGGTGGAAAGGAATAGTAGAGTTAAGTGATATGGGCAATATCTGGACAACCTCTCCTAGCGGTTTTATGTATATGCTGAATAGCATAGGGGACAAAACAGAACCCTAAGGGGACCCCACAGCCAATGGCCAGGGGGCCAAGCAGGAGTCCCCAAGCACCATCTTCTGGGTTCACCCCTCCAGGAAGGTAAAACATTACCTCTAAATACCATCCTAGAGAGGCAGCACAGAAGGTCACCATAATATTGAAATCCACTGAAAGGTCCAGCAGAACTAACAGGGACATACTCCCTCTGTCCAATTCCCTGCCTAGGTCATCCACCAAGGTGACTAAAGCTGTCCATAGCCAGACCTGAAACAGATTGAAATGGAGCTAGATAATCCATTTTATCTAGAAATCCCTGGAGTTGGGAAGCCACCAAACATTCCTGTACCTTGTCCAAAAATGGTAGGTTGGGCACTAGCCAATAATTATTCATTATAATGGGATTCAATGAAGGCTTTTCCATCAAAGGTCTCACAACTGCCTCTTTTAGGTGCCTTGGACCTCTGCCTTGTTGCAGGGAGGTACTAACAACCTCCTTTACATGCCAGTCTTGCTTTATTTAAAAACAGAAATTCATACACAATAACCAAGAAGCCTGATGTTTTTGACTATTCAATCTTGCTTTCTTCCTTTTCTTTTCCCACTGGCAAAAAGACTACTTGTTTCCTGTTGCAACACAATGTGGTTGTATTTTATATTTGGAAGTTCAAAATGGTTACGTTAAAATGGTTGTTCAGGATAGGACTGCTAGAGTGTGAGAGCTGCCCCTTGACTCCTCTCACTCCATATGAGTTACTCAAGGAAAATATGCCACTTTTTTATATTCATCAAGCTAGCCATTTATTTCTTATTTCTAATGTAACTTTACCTTCAAAGTGACTGCTTTTCCCAACTGTTTAGTCAACGTTTCCTTAAAGAAAATGTTTCCTGTTAAAAATTAATATTTGGCCCCAAATTATATTTCAGAAATATTAAAACAGTGGATGTTATAACTACACTTTGTAGAAAATGTTTTCTTTTTAAAGTAATGCCAATGAGTGCCATCTTAGCACATTCTGTGGAGTATTGATCCTTAGGGCACTATATTATTAGAATTAAGGAGGATGAATAAATAATCTGATGGACTGAGTAACTGAGGAAGTCCCCCAAAGGCTTTCCTTGAGGAAGAGGTGTGAAAGTGCTGCTATGCTACCTGGAAAAGATGTGTTTTTGCAAAAGATATGCAGTGTGTTCTTAACATGTGTTGCCATGGTGAACCAAAAGGAGTTAATGTGATGGAACTCCCAAGCAGAGCAAAGGGGTTTGTTTCAGACATAGTTCATGAACATGGCGGTGTCAGAGCCAGTATGCATTTACACCCAGGTTTATTATTGCCATGATGTAGTGGCAAGGCTTCCAGCTGTGGCTTTGAAAGCTCGGGTTGCAAACTCTATTCCAGTCTTGCTTGCTGCAGGGTTTGGTTTCTTCTAGTTGCATAGATTCTCACATCAAGGCCAGGCCTGTAGTAATGCAGCATAGTCTTCACAAATTTGCTTGATAGATGTCTTTCAAACTAGCCACACACTGCTTGCTTTCCTGAGTGTGCATCAGGTGCCCCTTTCTCTCTGCCCATGAAGTGAAAATACGTTTTTCACAATAAGGATATACCACCAGTTTAGCTTAGTAGTTTGAGTGTTGGACTACTACTCTGGAAACCAGTGTTCAATTCCCAACCTGGCTATGAAAACCCACCCTCTCAGCCTCAGGGGAAGGCAAGGGCAAACCTCTTTTGAACAAATCTTGCCATGAGAACTCCATGATAAGGCCTTAGAGTTGCCATAAGTTGGAAGGAAACAACTTAAAGGCAGGCAACAACAACAGTAACAACATAATTTTAGTTATATGAGAACAATTAGGCAGAGACCTTTGGGTTATCTGTATGGGCTATGGGTGAACAAGTTCCATGTATCAGTGGGCCACTGAGGAGCCACATCATCCCCAAATCATAACCACATGTAGCTGAAATCTACTTCTTTTTCTGTAAATTCTTTTACAGAGATGCCATGGGGAGTCTTGTCTGAAAGGGGTATCAGTGAAATGGAGCCTTCAAGAAGTGGCATTTCTCATATTTACCCAAATTGTTTTTTGGCACGAAGATGTTTGATGACTGCGAGGGGCCTAGGGCATATAAAAACAGCCTGGAGTAGATTAAGGATGGCCAATAGATACCCATAATATAGCCAGGAAAGGACCAGTGGGTATTCCTGAACAAGACAGTAGATGGCCAATTGGAGCAGGAAAATCATATCTAGCACCCTTTATCATTTTCTGTAGTCCGTTCCTGAGCTATGTAAACAACCAAAGGAAAGACAAATCTCAGTTTTCCTCACTCTGACTTACTATCTATCTATCTATCTATCTATCTATGTCAGATATGAGGTAGTTTGCAAATGCTGTCAAGTTCTTTAGATGCAGACTATAATAAATTTCTCCCCCCATTTGCTCTTCTAAAATCCAGGAAGTACAAATTGCTGTACTGGAAAGGATGGAGAAAACCATGTTGTATCCATCTGTCATATATGTTGATGCTGAGGAGCCTTTCTGTGTAGGGGTAAAGTCAGAAAAGCCAAGGCACAGAATGAACTCAGGCTTGCTAGAGAGGTTAAGAACAACAAAAAAGGCTTTTTTGGATGTGTCCGCAGCAAAAGGAAGAAGAAGGAAATGGTAGGGCCACTGCGTGGAGAAGATGGCAAAATGCTAACAGAAGACAGAGAAAAGGCAGAATTACTCAACACCTTCTTTGCCTCAGTCTTCTCACAAAAGGCAAAGGGTGCTCAACCTGAGGATAATGGAGCAGAGGACAGAAAAGAGGAATTTCAGCATAGAATAAGTAAAGAGATAGTACAGGAATACTTGTTTAACCTAAGGGAATATAAGTCTCCAAGACCAGATGAACTACATCCAAGGGTATTAAAAGAGCTAGCAAATGTAATATTGGAGCCATTGGCAATAATCTTTGAGAACTGCTGGAGAACAGGAGAAGTCCCAGCAGACTGGAGGAGGGCAAACGTTGTCCCCATTTTCAAAAAGGGGAAAAAAGAGGATCCCAACAATTATCGTCCAGTTAGTCTGACATCTATACCAGGAAAGATTCTGGAGCAGATCATTAAACAGAGAGTCTCTGAATATTTAGAAGGCAATTCCATAATCACAAAAAGTCAACACGGGTTTCAGAGAAACAAGTCATGCCAGACAAACCTTCTTTGATAAAATTACCAGCTTGGTAGATGAAGGGAATGCTGTGGATATAGTATATCTTGATTTCAGTAAGGCCTTTGACAAAGTTCCCCATGATATTCTTGCAAACAAGCTTGTAAAATGTGGGCTAGACAAAGTAACTGTTACATGGATTTGTAATTGGTTGACCGTCCGAACCCAAAGAGTGCTCAACAATGGCTCCTTTTCATCCTGGAGAGAAGTGACCAGTGGGGTCCCACAGGGCTTTGTCCTGGGCCCAGTGCTATTCAACATCTTTATTAATGACTTGGAGGACAAAATTGGGAGCATACTTATCAAATTTGCATATCACACCAAATTAGGAGGAGTAGCTAATACCCCAGAGGACAGGATCAAGATTCAAAAGGACCTGAACAGACTAGAAAACTGGGCCAAAGCTAATAAAATGAAATTCAACACGGAGAAATGTAAGGTACTGCACTTAGGGTGGAAAAATGAAATGCACAGATATAGGATGGGGGACACCTGGCTGAATGAAATTACATGTGAAAGGGATCTTGGAGTCCAAGTAGACCATAAGTTGAATATGAGTCAACAATGCGATGCGGCAGCTAACAAGGCCAATATGATTTTAGGCTGCATCAATAGAAGTATAGTGTCTAGATCAAGGGAAGTAATAGTGCCACTCTATTCTGCTTTGGTCAGGCCCCACCTGGAATATTGTGTCCAGTTCTGGGCACCACAATTCAAAAAGGACATTGAGAAACTGGAGCGTGTCCAAAGGAGGGTGAGTAAAATAGTGAAGGATCTGGAAACCATGTCCGATGAGGAACGACTTGGGGATGTTTAGCCTGGAGAAGAGAAGGTTAAGAGGTAATATGATAGCCCTATTTAAATATTTGAAGGGATGTTATGTTGAGGAGGGAGCAAGCTTGTTTTCTGCTGCTCCAGAGATCCAGAGACTAGAACACGGAACAATGGATGCAAGCTCCAGGAAAAGAGATTCCACCTCAACATTAGGAGGAACTTCCTGACAGTAAGGGCTGTTCCACAGTGGAACAAACTCATTCCTCGGAGTGTAGTGGAGTCTCCTTCCTTAGAGGTCTTCAAACAGAGGCTGGATGGCCATCTGTGGGGGATGCTTTGATTTGGATTTCCTGCATGGCAGGGGGTTGGACTGGATGGCCCCTGTGGTACCTCTATGATTCTATGATTCTAGGAATAAAAGAAATTGCAACTCTAATTTAGTGCTAACAGAGATGAAATACTCAAAGGTTTATTCCCAGACTGTTATGAATTAATACTTAAAGCTCTGGGCCCATATGGATGATCTGTCAGTTTTGGTTTCTTCAGCAATTGTATGTTTTTAATCTCATTATTTTTCCCATCCTTAACATGAAGATATTTGCAAATATGAGTAAATTCCTATCAGAAATAGAAAATACTAACCTGCAACTCTTTCAATGGAGATAAGCACCCCAAGCAATGCGGCTGGGAAGATTCAGTTCCTCAAAGATTAGCTTTTCTTAATCTAAGGTACCAATATCTCTCTTTTGAAATCTCATCTGAGAAACTATGGGCAAAGTCCAGCCATAGTTACACAAGCGAATTGCCCATTTCCTCTCTATCATCCTCCAAAAACTAAGTACTATTGCTAACCATAGGTTTCAGTGTGAGACTGAAATACGTGCTTAACCTCCATATATTGAAAAGTGCTAAGATTTGTTTGGATTGTGTTTAGGATTTTTGTATATTCAATATAAATGCTTAATGAATGGGACTTCTCACTAGAGCTTGTTCCATATTTTTTAAATTAATTTTGATTTATAATCAATTCTTATGAGACAGGTAAATAGTAATATTGTCGTAAAGCAACAAAAAAGCGAGGCATCCATTACAGTTGCTTTAATATACCAGCTTCGTGTCCAGAAGAACACACATTCTTGATTAGACATCAGAGCAATCCTGTGAATTTCATTTTAAAATGTCACTGAATTTCATATGATGTAGAATACAGTTATACTGCGCACTTTGTGTCACTTTAACTTTTATGGCTCCACTCTACAGAATCTTGGAATTTGTAGTTGGGCAACGCACATAGGATTCCCTGGTGCACTGCCATGAATTACAACAACAACAACAACAACAACAACAATAATAATAATAATAATAGTTCTATTTTTATACCACCCTTCTTGCAATCAGGGCGGTGTACAACACAATAAACAAATACACAAAATACAATAATAAAATACATTAAAATCTACATTAAAATTAAAATACATTCTAGCCAGCTTGCCACTGCTGTCAGAGGGGGGGAGACTAACTGGAACTTATATCGGGGAATACTAGATCTCTTTAGCAGAGACCATCAAGTAGTTCATGAAACTACAAATTCCAAGATGCCATATTTGGGACCATGGCAGTTAAAGTAGTATCAAAGTTCAACATCTGTACAATGTGGATACATGCTTACTTTGAAGCATCCATATGATGTCAGTCTATGTTGCATAAGTAGGTAGACAATCCCATTTTACAGATAGGGGTGGATAGAGATAGTCTTGTGGTCCTTTCCAGATCCTAAACGTCCTCACACTTTCTTAGAAACAGTGACCCTTATAGTGCACCCTTTTATCATTCATTTGAAAGGAAATTCTACTTTGTTTAATAGGGCTTACTCTCTCATAAGTGCATTCAGGACTGTGGCCTTAATCCAGCGTTTCTCAAATAGTGGGGCGGGCCCCCCAGGGGGGGGGCGCGAGGCTCCGTAAAGGGGGGCACGAAGCTCTGTTATGCAGAGATGTACTTATAACAATTTTATAGACAAATGATACTATTTACAGTCGCGCAGGGGGCGCAAAATGTTTTCTTCTTCCTAGGGAGGGCATGACAGAAAATAATTGAGAAGCACTGCCTTAATCTAAACATTTTCAATAGAATCTATCAATCAAGACCACCACATCCTTATCAAAGTCTATATCCATTTCTCTGAACTATACCCAAATGTCTTTTGATTTAGATGATGTGCATCCCTGTCCAAGACCCACTTGTTTAAATGTAGAAGGTTAACATTTCAAACTGCAGTGTCCAGTTTTCTCTAGCTAGTATGGTTGCTTTCCTTATATCTCCCACTAGTTTTATGTGCAACAAGAGCCGGATCAGGGCTTTTGGAAATCTGTGGTCTCCCAGATGGCAAAAAAGATGGCAAATTTTCTTATATTTGAAGGGGAAAATAAGAGGAAAAGGTGGAATACACATAAATATTGAGTAAGTCAAAATATTTTATAGTCTCTGGAACAAACCAGTAATATCTTGGCTGTGTCGCTGGGATTTATTTTTTCAAAGTAGTTACACACATTTTAGAGTCATAGAAATCAGTAGGTCCTGAACACATCTTCATTTTTTAAAAAGTTTAGCCTAGATAAATATAATAATCACATAAATAATTAGTCACACACACACACACACACACACACACACACACACACACACACCATATATACCACCATAACTGAGAACTGCTGTTATGATTATGAGAAGGCAAGAACAGCTAACATTTTCTGGTCTAATGTGAATCATGTCTGGAACAGTTTGCTTCTTTATAGTTTCTCAGATATTTCTTAAACGTGTTTCTGAAAAACATGCGGTTCTTTTTCTTGGGTTTTGGAAAATGGGAAAGATCTTTTTAAAAATCATTAAAACATTTTGGTAGCAAAAGCCTTGACAATCCTTAGCAATCATGTACTCAGTTTCTCTGCTGCTCATCCAATTATCAAATGCGCGTTCTCTGACTGAAGCAGTACAAAATTGTGCCCTTGCTTTATTCCCAGAATAATAAATTCTCATGTCTGATGGGTCAACTGAAAGTGACTGCTACTTGTAGTTTTATGTTCCACTCTGAAATGGTGGGGATTATCACATTGGTAGTTGTTAGTTTGAAATGATACCATATATTCTTCAGGCTACATTGAGAATTTAATGTAAGAGCCTTAACAGCACAGTCTTGGGTTTGAAAAGTGAAACATTTTCTATACCATATGTGTTCAGGATTAAACCCTAAATATTATCTGATACCAATGATAAATATGACAGCTGCTTATTTTACTCCTCTTAATAGCAAGGCAATTATTTTCATTTGTTACAAATCTAATAAAGTTTCAAATATTCAATGTTGATGCTAGTTCACAAGTGAGCCAGTGTGGCGTAGTGGTTTGAGTGTTGGACTACAACTCTGGAGACCAGGGTTTGATTCCCAGCTCAGCCATGAAGTCTACTGGATGACCTTGGGGAAGTCACACTGTCTAAGCCTCAATGGAAGGCAATGACAATCTGCTCAGAACAAATCTTGCCAACAAAACCCCATGATAGGTTCGCCTTAGGAGCACCATAAGTCAGAAATGGCAAAAAAACCACAGACAATTGCACCTCATATTATGCAATGGTGGCAATGTGCATGTGGACACATGAGCAATATGGGGTGTGGCGATCAATGGTGGTCAAGCCCATGGATTGCCAGCTCACTGTTATGAAGGGGCCACTGTAATGTGCAATGAGAATGTATGACATACATTTATACAATTAAATTATTACAGGAAGTATAGCTGTTTTGTTTTTAAAAAATCATCTGGATACTAGAATATCCTTACCCATGTAAACTTGTCTGTACAGTTCCCAGATCATGGGGCCTGCCCTGCCTGGACCTTATTCTCTAGTCCCCAGAGGAAGAGGGAAGAATCTCAGAGTAAGAGCACTGCCCTGCAGACATGTGTGCGTACATTCTGCTCCATTAGAGTTATGTGTTGGTTTTCGGTTATAATTTGAATGACACACTGCTAAGCAACTGTGGCTGGTGTTGACTGTACCATGTTGAATGATATCACCAATGGACATCCTTTGGTCTCGGGTTTTGCCTTGGAATCTCAGGGCCTGGGATGGTATTCACCTGACAACCTCATCTGATGGAGATTTAAAGATCAACAGTAGAAGCCCTGCTTTCTATCACACTACCTCAACAGACATTTGGTGACATTTAAAGCCTGTTTTGTGGTGCTACTGAAAGTGTGGAATTGTCTTCATGGGGAATTGCCTTCATTGCTGGCTCTTTTCTCAGGGAAGATTCACTCACTCGCTTGCTCACTCATCCTGTTGGGGCCTTGTGTCTTCATAAGTGGACTTAAAATTGGATGGTTGTGGAACTGTATCTAATAGAGGGCTGCTGTTGTGTTACTACATAGCAGAGCCAGCAAATTGCCCACTTTCTTGGCAAGATTTGTTCAGAGTGGTTTTTGCTTTTGCCCTCCACTGAGGCTGAGAGACTGTGACTTGTCATCTTGTGGGTTTCCATGGCCAAGTGGGGATTTCAATCGCAGATCTCCAGTTCTAGCCCAACACTCAAGCCACTGCGCCATGCTGTCTCTCTCCAGTTATGCCAACATAATATATTAACAGCTGTTGTTGGGCATGCTGATGCTCGTGTCTATGTAATATTTCAGTAAATCTTCAGTTTGCAATCCAAAGTACTATAGTTGGGGTAAAACTTTACTCTTTGGTATTCATGAAGCAGGTGGACTCTCCTTTGGAGGGCTTTAAAGACATGTTGGGTGACCATTTTTCAGGAGTGCTTTATCTGTTTAATCCTGCTGGTGGGAGCCTGTACTAGATCACCTTTGTTTGCAGTCCCTTCAAACTCTGTTAGTCTGTGATCATATAAATTGATTTTTTTTAAAGTCATTCCAACTTCATGTAGGCAATCCATGTGTGGGAAGATCATCCAGTGCCTTTTGAATGCCAAAGGGCACTGCCTGGGGTTGAACATGACCCAGTGCGCATGAGGGGCTAATATGTTCTTGCTGCTGCTGACCTGAACTCATGCTGGTGCATATGCTGCCTTTGCCAGCTTTGATAGGACAGATCACCTGTTTGGGGACATGGAGGAGGACTGATTTCAGACACCTCATTCATTTTACCTGCAATGGGTGATTAGCAATTGTCAAGGATGATACTGCCAGCTATTTATTTGGCAGGGAAGTCCCTTGTTTCAACAGTAGGCAGTACCTCCCACTGCAAGACATCAGGGGTCTCTGGACTTGCTCTCAATGGGACTGATTAAACCAATAGCCCTGCAGCACAGACTGTCAGGCATCACCACGCTCAAATTAGGTGTCCTGCAGGTCAGGCAGTTATTCCTTCTTCCCTATACCACCAGGGCCGCTGGCTGAAGCAGATAGCAAATAGCATTTTAGCCAGTATACAAATCCTTTAGAGCAGAGCTTGGAAAGCGACGACAACGGCAACGATGACAACGATGATAATAATAATGATATCATTTTGATGACCCCAACTAGTAGGGTGTTTCCATTGTCACCATAATTTTTTCAAACTAACTCTTTATCTTTGTATTTAACATACATCAGTAAAATAATACTTCTAGTTGCTTTATTAGACACCTGCCTACTACAGCTTTTGTACCACTGGTTTGTGGGACAAAATGCCCTCCTCCAGCCTACCTCCTCAACACACACAGCAAAATAGGAAGCTTTAAGATGAAGTGCAGCAAAAGTAAACACTTGAACCATGTAATATTCTCCTCCACCATTTAGTGAGGCTTCGTTAATAAGAAAAACGCTACAGGGGGCTCTCCCAGTTACGAATGCATGACAGGAACGGAGCGGGAGCCATGATTCCACTTCCGTAGTGCCATGGGGATTACACCCATGGTCCTTGTGTGATGTTTGGGCAGCACTAGTGTGACATTTACCACACGGAAGGGCCTCCGTGTGATAAACTCCATAGATCGTTGACATTCCTTCCTCCTATTTTCACTCCTCCTTCCTCTGTGTTCAAGCCTGCTTTTCTTATAATGTATTCTGCATACAAGTTGAACAGATAAAGTGAAAGGATGCAGCCTTGTCTGATTCCTTTGCCTAGTGGGAACCATTTTGTTTCTCAGTGTTCTGTTCTAACAGTAGCCTCTTGTTCTGAGAACAGATTTCTCATCAGGACTATCAGATGTATTGGCACAAAAGTACATGAACTTGTATTAACGGACAACTTATCTATGATAGCAAATGGTAGAACATCACAACAATGCAATCAAAAATGGAAGAATTTTTTGGAAGTGTGAAAAGCAGAGACTCTAATTGAATTGTCAAATGCACCTTTCGAGGTACACTGTTATATAGTTTATTGGAAAATCATTTCTGTTAAGTTTCTTTGACAATCTGTAATATTGTAATACTATGTCGCTAGATGGATCAGCTTTCTTTCTTTATTTCTGGGGGGAAAACGCATATAAACTCTAATAAAGATTATATATATATATATATATATATATATATATATATATATATCATGTTTTACTGTCCTACTGAGATGGGGGTTATCAACCTCTTTGTTGTTGCTTGCCTTCAAGTCATTACTGACTTATGGTGACCCAGGTGGGGTTTTCTGGGGCTGAGAGTGTGGCTTGTCCAAGGTCACCCAGTGAGTTTTCATGGCTGAGCAGAGGTGTAGTCCCACACTCCAGCCACCACACTACTCTTCTTCTACACCCCTGCTATTTAATTCTGAGACTGGCTGGACATATCCTGGGCAATATGTCAGAGTGAAAAAGAATTTTTTCCGTGTGCTTCAAGGACAAACTGCCACCTGATTCCTACTGATTGTTACTTTTGTGTTGTAGTCACAAATCCTTAGCTTTCCTCATTTAACTGTATAACCACCTTACAGCTACTGGAGCTGTGTCCCAAACAAAGCTTTCCAAATAGTCTAGCATCTCCTGCCATCACTCAGTCTTTTCTACTGCTGGGGTATGACCCTCCCAGTGCTCAGCTCAGAGCACCTGACAGTGACATCAGATAGGAATATATATATATGAACAATTGCTAGCAGAGTCTTGTTCATGACTAAAAGAGTATGTCTGATCATTACCCAACCTTTGCTAAGTGTACCAACTAATGGACCGAGAGACATGAAAGATTTTCACAGGCCATCTGGAAATGTAATTCACAGCTAACCTGAGGAGGTCATGATAAGTAAGATGAATTTCTTGCCTCCTTTTGCTTCACAGTGCTGACCTTTGGCTTGTGAAAAAGTCATCAAAAAGTGATACTTTAATGTGGGGACTTGTGTCCTGAGAAGCCCTGTTATCTATGAGCTGAAAAATGCCTGGAGTGATTTTGGTTGTTGTTCTTGTTGCTGTTGTCAAGCAATCGATGCAAACCTTCAGTCATTTTTACAAGTATATGTTTTTAATCTGTGAATGTCTTGTTGCTTCTACTTCTTTTTTAGAAAAATAATAGGAAGCATTAAAAGCATGTAACACCAAACTTGCTGAGAACAAGTCAGTTATTTCAGTTCTCTTCCTAGATGTGTGTAATCTGGTTTCATGGCCAGCCAGTGAACTGCTGTGATGTTCCTAAGAGAAACCGTATATAAATACATGTATTTATGGGCAGATTCACAGATAAAGAGGCAGTCCTAATGTTTCTTCTTGGATCTGCCTGAATAAATGAAAGATTTCTGGATCCAGGAAGCACTCCCTCATGTATCATCTCCTCTGTGTCATTTCACAGAAGAAGTCCTGTCATCTGTTGCCTCTTCTGAAGCTTGCTGCCTTCCTTGTTTTTCAAGGGAAACTTTAAAAGAGCTTAATCCTATCCACAAATCGATTTGACTAAGTCCTCTAAAGTTTAGACTAAAACCCAGAGTGGATTCACTGCCCCAAAAGGACACAAACCAACATCTGCCACTGGTCCGAGGCTTCCTGATATTCTAAGGATTCTTCCATATGAGCCCCGTTCTTGCAGCAATCACATGAGTAAAAATAAAATGGGAAAATATCGCTTTCAAGGCAGCCATCATGACGTATCAGTGATATTAGTTTAAGGAACTATAAAAAGAGTCATGCTCTTTCATAAGAAGAGCTTTTCTTTCCCCACAAAGCATTTCCATGGCCATTTAACTAGCACTGAAATATTAAAACAATAGAGCCAAAGGCCTTAACCACTGAATTCAACACAGCACTTGCAGGGGAGACCTGAGGATTTGGTGCACCACAGTCTAATTTCTGCTTCCTCAATAGGCTGATATTAGCTAGAATCGTCTTGGTTCTTTAGTAAAGAAATTCCATTAAGTGCTTTTGGAGACATTGTATCCCATACCTCCTTGTGCAGTGGCATCTCCCCAAATGCTCAATGACAGTTGGACAGTGCTGAGCACAGCTCTGCATTTGGACCAAATGGCCACTGACTGGCTGCAAGATGCTCCGGGAAAGTTCCATCATGCCTATCATGCCTATCATATACCCCACTGGTTCTCTTACATCCCTCTCTCCCATCCATACATTGTTGTGCTGTCACTATCTCTCTAGGGATGCCCACATAACTATACCGATGGAGGTTTTAGCTCTGCCAGTGCTGAATAGGATCTCAGCTATCCTTAGCAGGCTCACCTAGCTCTAAAGTTCTCTCAGTCTTTAGCTGTAATTATGCATACCCAAATAGTTTCACTTTAATCACAGATCACCCTGAACTTTAAGTTGTTTCTCCTGGCATTTCACTCATCATACTGTTCTCTCTCTCTCTTTTTTTCTCTTTTTTCCATAGTACCTAAAGACATTAGCACTGTACAGAGCTGACAAAATGAATTCTGACAAAAGATAATTGCATGAACCCTTTGTAGTCAAGTACTTAAAATGTCTCGACATTGTCACTTTTTATTTGAGTCAAATCTCAGAGCTGAAGCAGCTCTTTCATGGCAGGACAGGTAGGGAAGGTGGCATACAGGGGATGCAAAGGACATGCCACAACCAAGTATTTTTCTAGAAGCTGTGAGGTTGATCCATATATGCACCTTAATATTTAGGATAGAATAAAGACAGCTGATGACTCAAAATCTACAGCACTTTGTAGATGATGTGTCATCATAAAGCCTGGAATGTTTCAGGGGGAAAAAAATCACCTAGAGATTTCCTAATTTGCTGAGACGTTGGTGGTTGTTTATAAGATGCTTGCTCAAATCAGAGCAGACTGCTTGTTTACCTTCTCCAGTGGTTCTTAACTTGTGGTCTGTGAACCCCCAGGAGGACCAATAGCATCACAGGGGTAAGCTTGAAGACTTCTCAGTCTTCTTCCTTCCCTGCAGTGAACTGGCTATGTGGTAGGTGCCAAAGCAAAGGCGGGCTGGTTGGCTAGGCCTATGTGGCTGCTGCACTACAGCGAGATGGGGGGGGGGTAGCAAGCAGCTGAGCTACATTTCAGATCCCATCAAAACATTCTGAGGGTTATACAGTAACAGAATCATAGAATCTATTGCTGTGAAGGGCTTCAGTAGGAGCGGTTACTGACTTCAGTGTGTACAAGTCCCTTTTGGGACAGTGCTTTGTGATCCCCTGCTTCTGGGGAACACAGTTATTAAGGTCCATGTACACAGATCTCTGTTTGGACAGTGCTTAATGATAGATGCTTCTGGGGAACAGAGTTATTGATGTCCATGTACACAAGTCCCTTTTTGTACAGTGCTTTGTGATCCCCTACATCTGGGCAGCAGAGTTCAATCTACTCCAATCCCAAAGCAGATTGAACAGCAACACAAAGCCCCAGCCAGGCAGCCTTTACCTTGGCTCCTGTCACATGGCTGCTCTGCTGTTGTTCAGCTACTCAGGCCACCTCCTCTCTGGAGTGGAGCAGCAACATCACAGGAGCCAAAGCAAAGGCTGCCTGGCTGGATCTGCACATTCCCACTCAATCTGTTCCAGCCACAAATTGGTGGAAAGAAGCAAGAAAAAGTCTCCCTCCTACTTTGGTGCCTCTCAGAAAGATTTATTCGATGGTGTGATTGTTAAACATTCAGTGTTCTATTATTATTATTATTATTATTATTATTATTATTATTATTATTATTATTTCTAAATCTTGAATTAAATCTTGGCATTCCACTGCAACAAAGTATATTTAAAGGGGGTCCCTGGTAAAGAAAAGGTTAAGAATCACTGACCTACACTATAACTGTTTACTCAGACTGGCAGTCACTCTTAGGAAGAGGTCTTTCTCATCACCTTCTATGTGATTCTGGAAGTGAACCTAAGATATTCTGCATACAAATATGGACTTTACCATTGAGCTATGACCCATTTCCATCACAATCAAATGTTTCCTTGGATTAGTCAGTGGGGTTCTAGGTAGTCGTGTGCTGTAACAGCCTGGTCTTCACTTACTTGGTTGCAGCTAGCAAGATCAACTGAGATAGATTTGTTTATGGCCAACATTTCTCTGTTGCTACTGTTTGTCATACTCACCCATCATAGAATGGGGAGTAGTGCACCACGATCGTATCTAAAAAGGGTCTTCATATATTGCCAGAATATCATAGACAATGACTTGTTGTTATGCGACTTCATGTGATTCCTGACTTATGCTGACCCTAAGGTGAACCTATTATGAGGTTTTCTTGGCAAGATTTGTTCAGGGGAGGTTTGTCATTGTCATCCCCTGAAGCTGAGAGCATATGACTTGCCCAAGGTCACTCACTGGGTTGCCATGCTAAATGGGGATTTGAACCCTGGCCTTCAGAGTCATAGCTCAAACTACTGCACCACACTGGCTCTCACACTGCTTAAGCAATATTTACAAGAAGGAACCTCCCAGCTGTAGCTCATTCCCAAACATTCATGGGCACCTTGTTGACTGCTCAGATTATAGTTTTATTTTGTTTTACCCATCTGCACATGAAGAAGGAAACTTTAAAAAAATGTATTGGCTAGATTTGGTTGGATCACAAAAATGTATTCATTAGATTTTAAAACTTATAATGAACTTAAAAACTGCCCATGATTCATGGGGAAGCGGTTTGAAAGAAAGCTGCTATTGTTAATCCATGTACAAAAACATTGTCTTAAGTAAAGCGTTCTTCTTTCTCTCACAGACCAGATAAGAAGAAACTTGCTATGACACACATCGGTGTCGTCAAAAAACAAAGCAGCATTATTTCTTACTTCAGAAACATTGCTGCCCATGCACAGATATATAGATATGCTTATATATTATTGCCCATATCCAACAATAAATGTGATTGATTAATTGGTTAAGGCAATAAATTTACTGGATTAAAATTTTGTTTACTGAACTTCAACCCTAATAAGATGACAAATTATTGTTTCAGAACATAAAGCGTAAACTGACCAGTAGAAATGGAAACAATATTTGAAAATATTTGAAAAGTGGGTTTGAAAAAGGATTTCCCAAGTCTTAGGAAACTTTAAAGAAGAGAATCCTGGACTGATTAGTATCTTCACTGTTTGGAAATTGTTCTGCACAACATGCATGTGGTATTTTTGCACAGAAAATATTTTCTGCACAGAAATACTGGGTTTGTGTTTTTTTCTATACAAATATACCATGTACGAATTTTGCACAGAAAGTCCTGAACTGCACACAATCTTCAAAAATTGCAGTATTCAAAGACTTTCTCATAGCAGGAAGAAAGTAGTTACAATTATCCTCTTGAGAATGAAATTAGCAAAGAATTACATCTGTACGGACTAGGCTACTCAGACAAATTCAGGCTCGGTTTTCCCCTTACTATTTACTTCACTGACCTCTGTGGTCCTCTCAGTTTAGAAGAACAGGCTTAAGCAATGCTACTCCTCTGTGTCATCTCCTGTGAGATATAGTCACTTTATTAACCTTATTCTCCCAATCCCACCTCCATTTAACTGTTAACATAATGCACTCCAAATGTAATTTAGCAACCACACACAATTTAAAATGTAGAATATAATTTGCTTCCCTCCCTCCTAGGGACCTCTATGTATAAAGCAAATGAACCTGGGCTTACAGTTACATAAAGTTAGTTTAGTGGTTGGGGGGGGGGAGGAATCAGGATAAGTAGTCGCTTAAGCAAATCCACCCCCCCAACCGACCATCAAAAATTATGAGTCCTAATGGACTCAGTCAAAGACACTCCATTTCCAGTTGAAAGAGCCAGAAATTTGTCAACCAGACATAATTAGAACTTGATGAAGTGCCATGTTAGAACAGCATAGCGCATATAAAGATGTGGCCTGAGTATAAAACCTTTCTTGCCCTTTTAATACTGAATTCCACTCTACAGTCTTGAATATATATAGATAGCAGCTGGGACCCAAGCAAGAGGAAAGAACAGTATGACAGAAACATACCCAATGGTAATTCCAGGCCTAACCCAAAAAGAAGGAAAATCTATGGAAAGCCATTCATGCTGAAACACTAAGAAATCATTAGTGAGTCAGGCCCATTGACAATGACAAAAGAGATTTAGGGATGGGGTAGAATTATTGGCATTTGCTTAAATTTGCCAATTTCGGCTGCATCAGGGACAGGAGGATGTGTGCTAGAAAACTTACAGGGGAAAATACAATTCAAAGGATGCACTCAGGCACAGAGTGACAGGTAACGAAAGCCTAGCCAAATACAGATTGGCCTACAATTTATTTCTGCCTACCAGGGAGGGGACCTATCACATTGGACTCATCAACCTGCCAGTGGCAGGGGGCCACCTATTAGGAAAGTCTAGCAGTGCTCTTAGCTGCAGACTGTGGGAGAAAGAGGCCCATTTCCAAAGCATATCTTGCAAATCTCCCTTCTAATGTATTGCAGGGGGGTGGGAGCGGTTGTTGTTTGTTGTTCCTCCCCATTAAGTTGTGACATTTGCTCACACCATGGAGACATAAGAGATGGGTGAAAATTATCCACAATGATAATTTCCTATTGATCCTTCACCACCAGGGAACAACGCAGAATAATTTTAGAATCCTGCCTACTTGTGCCAAGCATTTTTCCCATCCATCAAATAACCCCCTTCACACCATCCATATTTGTTGTTATTACTTCTATTTAGGAAGCCATTGTTCTCAAAGCATACCTCACTCGAGGAGTCATTCAACTATGAATCTAAAAAGCTTCCTTATATTAGCCCAGTTCATTGGGCCATCTTGACCAGTACTGTCGACTTCAAGTGTGGGAAATACACAGTCCTCCAGGTGTTGCTGGACTGCAGTTCCCAGAATCCCTAGCCAGCATAGCAAATCATAAGGAATGCTGGGAGTTGATGTTCAGCAATATCTGGAGGGCTGCATGAATCCTCTTGGAATCCTATGCGGAATGTCAATTCAAGATTAGCTGATCCCAAGATAAGGGTAACTATCACAATTTTTCCTGAGCCCCCACAAATGAAAACTCATCTCTAGTCGCATCTCTTGTTAGGATCATCCTATTACCTAACTGGCAAAGCCTTATCTGGCATCTAGTCATGCAACCCAGTGCCCATTTAGACCATTAGCAGGCCTGTCTTCCAAGATTTCATTCTTCAATAAAGGAACAATTTAGTCCAAAATATGAAGCAAAATGTTTAGCTGCTATTCTAATTGTTTTGTGAGAAATGCAGCTGCTACTGTCTCAGAATTTTTATCCAATTACTAACATTTTAATACATTTATAACTGTAGAATTGTGCCTCCTCTCACACTTCCCTGTGTAGATTTAGCAATTTGGTGGGGACAGTATAGCTTTGAGGAATAAGCCTAGTTAAGGTCTACTATACATTACACAGAAAGCAGCGGAGCCAGAAGAGAGGATGAGAAGAGAGAACACAACAAAGCTGGGTAGAAGCTGCTAGTACCACAATACTGTTATTGGTATTTAGGATGCTACATCTATGGCAAAAACAATTTAAAGTAAATAAAAATAGATGCTGAGGAATGGAGAAAAAGCAACCAATGTAAACCAATGAATTGATAAGCACACTAAGCAAACGTGTGAATGAGGTAGGCATATTATGAGCTGCAGTGAGTATGTGCATGATTTCAATCAAATGAATGAAATGGTGGCAGCAAGAAGCATTGAAACTGCACAATTGTGGCAAAACAACAAACACAAGGCAGACACAGGGAGGAAGGCAAGGTCAGTGTGGCAATGTGAACTATTGATTGTGAAAATGTGCACCACCAAAGTGGAACCATGGCACTATTACAGAGAAGGTGCGATAGTGATTGTTTCCATACTGCCATGATTTCTGCAAGACAACAGGCTGGTGTAATATAGCCCTAAGGTGCCAGATGTTCTTACTGATTTATTCTTGCATGATTTGAGATAGAAATATTATGCATTTGGCTTCCAGGAAGAGGGGGGGGGGTCCATTTCATTTTACAAGGGGCAACTAGGGCCTCAAGCAGACAGGCCTGATAAAGCAGGCTACAGCTGCTCCAGTGTCATTCATGCCGGGGCATGACAACTGCATGCGTCTGGCCACAATCTGTGCTTCTTTTCTCTGCTTCTACTTGTTCATCACACCCTGTATGTGGCAAAATGATACTAACTAAAAAGATGGCATGGCTGCACCATAGAATCATAGAGTTGGAAGAGACCACAAGGGCCATCCAAGTCCTTAGAATTCCCAGCAACCTCTAGGGCTGAAAGGTGATCCCAAACATGGTGGGACTGAAAGAAGGGCTTCTCCTAAAGATTTCAGAATTGGGGCAGGCTCATACAAGGAAATCCAGTCCCTCAGATGGCCTGGACCTATGCCATATAAGGTTTTGTAGGTCACAACCAGCACTTTTAATCATGGCCCCATACAGATCAGCAGCCAGCAGAGCTGTTGGAGCATCTTAGACATCAGCTCAGTTAACACTCTATGGCTGCAGCCATTTTAAACACACATTGAGATCTAGGTAAGGAGGGTGCAGTGGGAGAGAGTGAGAGGGAGACAGGCTCATTATGAGGACTTTGTTACTTCTCATTACTGTTTCACAATTGGGAAGGGGATCATCTATTCATATGTTGCCGCTAATTGTCTTATTTCTACAATGGTCCGTACTTTAACAGAATTGGAAACATTTAATGAGCAATATAATCTCTGTTTTTTATAAAATATGTCGCTTTTTGTTCCTCTTTAATCAGCAATATGACTGCTACCCCCCCTCCACCCCCAATCTTTGTAATTCATTCTCTTTGTTTCATTTCCAGAAGGCAAACGAACAAGGCTTGGTATCTAACAATGCACCAGCATCATTCATTCAGGGGTTTTTTCCCTTAAGCATTTTGAGCTCAGCCAAAAATGAACCAGCACAAGCTAATCTTTCCTGAAAAGGGAAGAAAGGCAAGGCAAGGAAAACACCATGAGCTTTCTTGGCATTGGAAAGCTTCATAACATCATCCTTTCTTTCTCATTAAAAAAAAACATTTTTTTTATTTATCTGGGTTATGCATTTGTTTTTAAATTTGTTAATTTCTTAAAATATTTTTGAGTTTCCTCTTAACATTTACAACTGTGGATGATATTTGAAATGATAGTCTTAATAAAACACACACTTACAGATGTTTCACCACCGAATGTTGTAGTGTGTAGTCCTGCTGTTCTCTAATATATTGTTTTAGACTTCACTGTGCAAAGAAACCCCCTTGCTGGAAGCCACATATAAGCTGGAGGAGAATGTTCCTGTATTCGCCTTTATACCACCCACCCTTTGAGAAGGAGAA
The DNA here is from genome assembly GCF_019175285.1 of Sceloporus undulatus. Taxonomy (NCBI): domain Eukaryota; kingdom Metazoa; phylum Chordata; class Lepidosauria; order Squamata; family Phrynosomatidae; genus Sceloporus; species Sceloporus undulatus. The sequence continues at coordinate 216,656,744 of NC_056523.1, forward strand.
AGCCTCCATGAGTGAGGCTTCCAGAGGATCAGGCAGCAGCATGGAAGCCTTGGCTCATAATGACCTCATAGCTTACTTTGGTGATTTAAAAACATACATACCAGAGAAGTGGTTATACCTATAAAGCTCAGTAAACTGGAAGGCAGTAGAAAGGAAAAGAGGGAGACCACACGACAAATGGATTGGTTCAATCAAGGAAATCACAACCCTGAATTTTGCAAGATCTGATGATGGTCAGGGCTCTTGGTCTTCCATTCATAGAGTCACTATACTATGAAGTCAGCTTGCAAGCAAATAAGACTTAAGTGATGATGTTTCATGGATTAAAAAATATTTTCCTGTAGATATAACACAAGACATTAATTTAGATTAGTCTGATGCATTTGAGTGCAACGAAGAAAACTCTTATCAAAGATGTTGAAGAAAGTATGAAAAGGAATCTTGTAGCACCTTTGAGACTGGTGGTGCAGGCAAAATTGTAGCATAAACATTTGTAGACTTGGTCTGCTGCTAGGATGCATGGCAACATGCATTTGAGGAAGTAAACCAAGTCCACGAAAGCTTGTGTTGCAACTTTGGGGCAGTACAGATAGGCAGCTGGAAGCTACCCCTTCCTGCCCTGGGTCAGTGCCGCAGCAGCTGCATGCTGTCACATTTACCCATTCCCTAAAAGAAGCTGCTCTGAGAAGCTTCCTGGAAGGGCCATCATAGGCACGCTCACATGCCATGATGACGCCCCTTTCAGCCAGCGCCGTTTGGGTGCTGTGCACCATGGATGTTATCACGGCGCATGCCATGTGGACAGGCGCACGCCATGATGGCAGTAGAACTAGGGCTCGGAGCATGTGAATGCTCCTTCCTAGTTCAGCCCTAGTATGCGGTCAGGCCAGCACAAAATGCCTGTCTGTAGTGCCTCTTTTTCTACACATTTATGACATGAAGCTTTCAGACCATGACTACATTGGAAAAGAAGCGGCTTTGGCGATATTCACTGCACAATGATGCCTCCAATCTGTAGCTGCCCTGTCCCCAACTCATCTCTTTTCATAGAGTCATAGAGTTGGAAGAGACATCAAGGGCCATCCAGTCCAACCCCCTGTCATGCAGGAATACACAAAGCACCCCCATCAGATGGCCAGATGTTTTTGTATGAAAGTTTATTTCCTTTTTGCTGTTAGAAATAAAACAACATTTGGACCCTGCTCTCTGGAGTTCTTGTTCTCAGAACCATTATACACAAGCATGATCCCTACTTTAGTTTCCGAAAGCCCTCTCAGCAATTTCATTTGAGCTAATAAAATTTCCCCTATTTGGTTGTGGGTGACCTCTGGGACTCTAGCATTTTAGGCAACAGATCGGTCCATGACGGCTAAAATAGTGCCAAACTGTATTAATTCTGCAGTGTAGCAGCAGTTCCTGAAGAGATAGAGGAAAGTGGCCCCACCTGACCAAAGTCACATGCACAGGGCTTACTTTTCCTATTCAAAAGAGGTAAAGATCCTTTATGTCAAGATCAAGATGGTCTGTGATGGAAGTGGAGGAAGCAGGGGGAGGAGGGGAGGGAACAGGGAGACAGACAGAATGAGAAAGTGAGGAGTTTATGATAGGAAGACCAGAAGGTACTACTGCTCTGATAGCTCACATTTTGCAGAGGGCTACACATTTACCCTATAGGTAAAAAGAAGTCAATATGAGTGAAATGCATCTGGCAGAATGAGTCTATGTAGGACTTTTCTGATGAAGCCCTGTTATTTCCCAATCGCCATGGGAGGGGAAACCAAAGGAGCAAGGAATCACAGCACAGCAAAACATACTCCACAAAGATGTGACTTCTGTCAGAAGAAAAAGTTATCACTTTTATCATGCAAGCAAAAAGTTCCTGGTGCTGGTACAAGAACACGCTTATGATTATTGATGAGTTTAGATGTTTACATATGCCATGTGAATAGAGAATCTGAATGCAGAAACTGCAATATATTATCAGGCACAGTTACTGTAACCTTCAGTGCATTTGGATCCCCACTCCTGTTGACAGCACTCCATCAGATAGACCAATGGTCTCACTAAGGTAACTTCCTATATTCCTCATTTAGTATTTCTTCTCTGATTCTGTCTGACAGAATAATGAAAAACCTGAGATAAAGAGTAATTTAATTAATTACTTGAAATTGTATCTTCTTTCCAGATTCTACAAGGTCCAAAAGGGATTAGATGGATCAGAGCAGCAATATACAAGGGGAGGGGTGCTTAAACTTTCTTTCCAGAGCCATTTTCCTATCAAAATCACCCATCTTGTTGCAAGAAACTTAAAGGGGGAATGTTGCAGTGAGAATACTCCATTGGAAAAGGGAGTGCGTGGCTGTTGTTGTTTTTAAAAGCAATATAAGGGGGAAGATTTAAACATCCGTATGCCTGTACAGGTGTACTAATGCAATCTGTGCTCTTTTCTTACCTTTAAAGGGTTATTTTCAGGTACAAAAATAAAACTTCTGCCTCATGTCTGTATTGGTGTGTGCTTCCAGGGAGAGTTCAGGCTTGATCTGTTCAAGGACCCATTCATTTGGGGTGGTTTTTTGTTCTTTTGGCTGTCCACAATATCCTCAGCTCTCTTCCCAAGCCCCACCTTTTAGATGAGTTAATTTCCTTCTTATCTGTTTTCTTCACTATCCAGCTGTCACATGGTAATGGGAAATACAATGGATTGGATTTTTTCAACTTTAGTGCTCAGTTGTCTATCTTTACTCTTTAGGATTTTGTCTTGTGCTTTCATAGCTGCCCTCCCCATTCGTAATCTTCTTTGGATTTCTTGACTGCAGCATCCATTCTGATCAATGTTTGATCCAAGGTACAACCAAGAACCAACCTTTGAGTAGAGGTTGACAAAATTGACGCTTGTAGGTCAAGATCCTCCCCACTCCCCGATGCACTGGAGATGTGCATACTTAAAATGTCTTCTGAGTTCAACTATTTGTTTAGAATATCAGAACTGAATGGATCCCACAGCCCTAACTGAAAGAAAGAAAGAAAGAAAGAAAGAAAGAAAGAAAGAAAATTCAGTCATGTTTGCCTCAAGTTCTCTGCACATTAGCACTCAGTAGTATAATATAGCATCAGGCAGTGAGAATAATTTTATTGCTACTGCTGCCAAACAACTGAGATATCAGAAATCCTTGCCAAACTACAGCACATCACTCCATGTCCTACCAAAACATCACTATCCCATCCCATCCATGCTTTAGAGGGTCCATAGCTTTATATCATATCAGTACATTTGTTTTTATTATATTTACTCCAAATTTTCCCCCAGTGACTTAAATCTCATTCCTGATTTTGCATGGCCTCATAATGCCTTTAAAGAAAAAAGTGAAGCCGGGTCTAGTGGGAAATAATGACTCTAATAGTGGTCATCATTTAAATTGCAACACTGAGCCAAAGGAAGGAATTTGGGCTGTGGAAGGACTGAGTTGCAAGTGGTGATCATTTTAATTGGTAGATTAATCAAATAAAGTTTCTGTTGATTAACCAGCAAGGACTCCTTTTAATCAGTTGGGTAATCAGTTAAGAACACAGTTATGTCTTGTGAAGCTCATTTAGATCTGCAGTGTTAGTGAATGAAGAAAATATTAAATGTGTTTTTTCTGGCTAATAATGAGAGGTAGCTTTAATTCATTGTAAGTTATTTTACTTTCCCCACTATATGTAGGTTAAACCTAACTGATTAATCAATAGATTGGTTAAAAGGCAAATGATCATCAGTTACAATGCTTTAATAGGTTGAAAGTCCTGTTATAAGTCAGCAGTGTGCTTACCACGTCAGAAAGATTAATCTTCTCTTTGTTCCTAGAGAAAGCACTCACCTTTCCACCCATGCAGGTGGTCCTCTTGACATTAATCCAAGATGTACCCCTCTACTTCAGAGGTTTCATTGGGCCACATGTGCTCCCCACCTGTTTTTTCAGTCTTGAAACATCCCCATTCCCTCATGCTGGTAGCAGTGCAACAGCAGCAAGAAAAGGTTATAGTTTGCCCTTGGAACAAGGCATCCCAGAGACACACATATTGCCTGGCATCTTGTCAGTGACACATGGAATAAATTATTTGCCGTGGTGCAACAGACATACTCTGCTGACAAGTGGTCAAAGTGGAGTTTCACATACAGCAATGTTGTGCTTTGCAATGGTTCGTTGTATATTGCGGTCGTGCATTGTGCATTGCAGTTTGTTACCCAAATTGCAAGGGTCCTGGGAAAGCACCCTCCATCAATATTCAAATGGAGAATTAGCTCAAATGACAGCAGCAAGAGGGCTCAGGTAACTAAAAACAAGGATCAAGCCTGTGTATACTGGTTCTGAGAAACAACTTCAGAGTGCAAGTCTGAAATAGTTTTATTTGCAAATCAAGGGCAATTACCATTCACACAGACATTCACTCACTCACACATCCATCAACTATTGATATAAAAGGTGGTAGCAGATACTGACTGCAGAGGGTGATACTGTACCAATTCCAGAAGTGAGGATCCAGTCGGGTGACTGATTCTGAAAACTTTAGGGCAAATGACACTTGAGTGAAGCATTAAGTCAAGTTCTTTGATAAGCTCATTATCTTGCAGCCACATATGCAGATCATAACACATTATTCAGGATACTAAAGCCTTAAAATACTATTGCTCCGAAAAGGTCTGTCTGAATTGAGTGACCGGGCAAGCTACATATTTGGACCCACTTCACATTGTCTACATTTGCTGTAATGTCTGGGGTAGGGACTTGGGTATGTAATACAAAATTAACTTAAACTACTGCTGTAGAGCACATAATGTCTGGCATTTTCTTAGTGGCACTGTCTGGCATTTTCTTAGTGGCACGGGTAGGTGTAATGTCTCTTTTTGGTTAATGTGAAGGTTGATATTTCCTTCCCTCTACCACAAACCTCTAAAGCTGCCCAAGACCTACTGTCAAGTCTAAAGTGCTCCCTCTACATTACCATTCTGTGAGAGTATTGGGAAATGGAGGAGTGTCTGGCTATGTCCTGTTTTTTGTTGTTAACTGTTTTTGCATCAATCTCGATCCATTGCAGCCCTATGGATGAGAAATCTCCAGCCCCACTCCCCCAATTGCTCTGCCCAGCTCCTGCAAACTCATATTCATGGTCTCTTTAATTAAATCCATCCATCTGGCATATGGTTTTCCTCTCTTTCTACTTCTCTACACCTTTCCTAACATTATTGTCTTTTCTAACAATTCATTCCTTCTCATAATGTGTCCAAAGTATGACAGTCTAAGGCAGGGTACAAACCGCCAAAAAGAGGCAACTCCTCGGCACCTCTCTTTGCTGCGCAGGAGTACGTGGCATACAAATTGTGCAGCGCTGCTGTGAAGCAAAAAAGGAACTCCAAAAAGTGGCTACTTTTTGTTGTGTTGCAAAGCGCCAGAGATGGCACAGTTACGGTGCAGCTGTGCAGCGCCATTTGGAGGCGGCGCAGCTGCGACATCATCGTTATGCACACCGTCTGAAAGGCGCTCCGTAACAGCAGCACTCCACAACGTGCTAGGGTTGCAGGGCATGTGCACGCACTGCCCCAAGGCAACTCTAGCACATCATGGACACGCCGCAAAGGGCCCATCTGTACAGGGCCTATGTCTTGTCTTTTTGGCTTCTATGGATATTTCTGGCTTGATCTGCTCCAGGACCAATTTGTTTGTCCTTTTGGCTGTCCTTTGAATCCTCAGCATTCTTCTCCAGCACCACATCTCAAATGAACTGATTTTCTCCCTATCATCTTTCTTACCTGTCCTGCACTCACATCTATCCATGGTAATAGAGAATACAATGGCCTGTATGATTCTGGCTTTTGTGCTGAGTTGTATGTCTTTGCATTTTAGGATCTCTTCTAGTTGTTTCATAGCCGTTTTCTTCATTTTTAATCTTCTTCTGATTTCCTGGTTGCAGTCCCTGTTCCGATTAATGTTTGATCCCAGATAGGAGGACTCTTTTACTATTTCTATTTCCTCATTGTCTAGTTTGAATGTGTGTAAGTTCTCTGTGGTCATTATTTTTGTTTTGTTTTGTTTTCTTCATGTTCATTGCCTTTGCACTTTCTTCTTTAATCTTCCTTAGTATTTGTTCCAGGTCTGTGAGGTTCTCTGATAGTTTTATGGTGTCATCATTATATCTCAGATTGTTGATATTACTTCCTCCTATTTTCACTCCTCCCTCTTCCATGTCCAAGCCTGCTTTTCTTACAATATGTTCTGCATATAAGTTGAACAGATAGGATGATAGGATGCAGCCTAGTCTGACTCCTTTTCCTAGTGGGAACCATTCTGTTTCTCCTTGTTCTGTCCTGTCAGTAGCCGCTTGTCCTGAATACAGATTTCTCATCAGGACTGTCAGATGTGTTGGTACTCCCATGTCATTAAGAACATTTCCATAGCTTTCAAGATCTATGTAGTCAAAGGGTTTGCTATAGTCTATACAGTACATGCTGATTTTCTTTTGGAATTCCCTGCTATGCTCCATTAGCCATCATATATTTGTAATGTGATCCCTGGTGCCTCTTCCTTTCATGAACTCTGCTTGGACCTCTGGTCTCTCTCCATGTATGGTTGGAGCCTATGTTGCAGAATTTTGAGCATGATTTTGCATGCATGGGAGATTAGTGTTATGGTTCTATAGTTTCTGCAGTCTCTTGTGTCTCCTTTTTTGTGGATGGGGATGTTTATTGATTGCTTCCCATCTGTTGGCCATCATTTTGTTTTCCATATCTGTTGACATAGGTTGGTTAGCACTAGAGTTGACTCCATCAATGTGGATTGCAGCAATTCTATTGGAATATCATGCATGCCAGACACAAAATGATTGCATCATCTGCCAAGACTTAGAGGACCTTAATAGATGATGTAATTATTCCATGTCGGGCTATATGGATATATCCAGACACTTCTTCGTTCACACATCGCTCACATCACACATGGAATGGGTGATGGGAGCTATAGTAATAGTATGGTGGGTCTGGATTGTTTTTAGCCTGGCTGTAATGTTACATTGGTCTGTACAGGATTGCAGTCAATGAATGCATGAAATCCTTCCACAATATATGATAATGGACATTATTTCAGATTGTTTATTTATTTATTTATTTTTAAAAAGACTAATAATCCAATTTGAAGATATTCTTACTTTAGTTCCCAGCATATTAAAGGCCCCCACCCTCTGCTTTTTTATTTATTTATTTATTTATTTTTTGAGGGGTATGAGGTACTGAGATAGACAGTACATCATAGTGGTTTGAATGTTGGACTGTGACTTTGGAGACAATGGTTCAATTCCAGCCTGGCCATGAAACTCACCAGGTGGCCATGGGCAAGTCATGTGCACTCAGTCACAGGGAAAGGCAAAGGCAACCCTCCTCTGAATAAATCTTGCCAAGAAAACCCCTTGATAGGATAGCCTTAGGCTCACTGTAAGTGAGAAATGGCTTGAAGGCACACAACAAAAAACAAGGTACTGAAGTAGGAAAGGAGAGAAGAGAAAAGATGGTTGTGCGACACATCCTCTGCTTGTGCAGAACTACTCCAAAGTAACATTACAGCCATACAAAAAATCCTTATAAATTGTTTTGTTTTGAAACAGTTCTATGATTTATTTAACATAAGCCTCTCTAATTTTAACTGCCAGCTGGTTTTCCTCTGTGTATGGTAAGAGCTTCTTACTACACAAAGCTTCGATTAAATCTGACTTGGCAACTAATACTGTGGTCTTCATCATTGAATGCAAGAGTCCCCATTGAATATAAGACACTGAAGCATTAACAAAATGAAATATGTATTTAAATACATACTGAAATGTGTGATTTGTTAGGAACATTTCTTGCACTGACAAGTTACAAGCTATGGCTGTGAAGCCCACAGGGAACTTTCAAAACTCAAGCAGCCAGCGGTTTCTAATCACTGCCTATCATTAGCATTTTAGTGAACAGATATTTTTTTTAAGAAAAAGAGGAAAGAAAAATATTGACAGTGAAGAGAGATGGCATTTGCAATGATAAACATACCTGTCCATTTAAGGAAGTGGCACCAGACAACATGAAGTGACCCTTTTTTTGCAAAAAATAAGAGGTGTGTGTGTTGAATCTCCTCTCTTGTAAGCTTCCAGGGATGGCGAGTCACCTTTTGCACTAACTTTAAAAACAAAAGTCTTTCTAATTTAGGGGTGGGGGGCATTTTAGTAGGGTCCCAGGGGTTGTTTCATAAAATAAAATAGACCTTAGCCATATCACACTTGCCTATCCTGATAATTGTTTAAACCAGTGAGGACCATCTATGTTGGGTTCCTATTTGTAAATACCAGCAACATTGCCAGCGTTCACTCAGCCCTTCCACCCCAGCAATTTTAATTGAATTCTTGGTGGAGGGCTTGTAAGGTGAAAGAAAAATAGAGATCCACATTTTTAGTGTGTGGTTTTTTACATACACAAGAAACAGACATCATACAAAAGGTGCCACTCAAAAACAACAGCAACAAGGTAGATGACTCACATGATGCAAGCTGTTGGAGCAAGATGAGGATGAGGATGATTTTATTTCTTTCTGCATCTCTTCAAGAATTGAGGCAGAGTACAGCATGTTAAAATACAAAACACAATTAAAAATACATAAACCCACAGTTAAAATACAATACTATGAAATCATTAAAATACACTCATAAGAGTTCATATACAGATTAAAAAGGCATGCGCTTCCTTAGCATGGGAAGCTTGGGCCGAAGCAGATGGCCAGGAAGGAGCGGCCAGAAGCTGTTTCCAGTCCAATCACTCTGGGACCACGGCAAACACACACACCCACCCTGAGGGCACCTCCTGCTGTGGCCCCAGTTAGGAGCACAAAAGATTGGTTCCTTTGGGGGGCTAAATTTGGGCTCACTCAACCCCAGAGCAGGTCCTGGGTACTCCAGGGGTATGAGTAATGTAAATGCCACACCGCTGGAGTGATCAGAACTTGCTGATGTATATGTCTGCAACAGGCTTGGAAAATGAATTCACAGCCACTGTGGCTGCTTTTAGAAGTTCTTTTTCATTTACTTCCCTCATACAATGTGATGCATTATGTTGAATCCAATCAACATCATGGAATGGGATGAACCACATTGCACAATAATGGAAAAGAACACATTTTCTGCTCACTCAAGTGCAACTTGTGAAGTATGCATATTATGATTATTCACTATGGGTTTGCCTACACTGGCCAGAATACTCTGGGCTACTCTTGGAGTATTCTAGCCCTGGAACTAAAATTCCCCTTGTTACTTCCATGCCAGGCAGCTGTCTACAAATGCATCCTTGCTGTATTGCATGGCAATGATGACATTGTCATGAGTCATCCCCTCTAAGGTTAGCAATGAGGCACCCAGGACCTCTCGTTGTGACCTCTGAGGGAGAGATTTGCACCGGCAATAGTGACACCAAGCAGCACAGCAGGGACCCATGTGTAAACAGCTTCCTGGCATCGCATTTGCTCCAGGTTTTTCTGCAAAACCCAGAGTAAAAGGTAAGTTTTTAAAAACTGGTTTAAGAGAGGGATAGAGCAGATTCAGTGTAGAACTGGCCTTATGTCATGAAGATAGTCTGCACTCAGATTGGGGGATTTGGCCCTGTATTGTGAAGACAAGTTGCTATGAGGATGGGGGGAAACTGTTTTATTTGGCCCAGGTAGACATGCCCTATGTTACGTGGCACCATGTTTAAATGCTGATACCGCAGTAACAATTTGTAAGTTCAGTCCTAGAGGTGGGGTCCAAGGTCCACTCAGCCTTCCATCCTTTCATAGGATGGTAAAATGAGTACTCAGCTTGTTGGGGGCAATTGGCTTACACATTGTAAACCGCTTAAGGAGTGCTAGATCACTGAAAAGTGGTATAAAACGCCATTGCTATTGTGAAGTTGAAGGCTTTCATGGCTGGCATCCAAAGTTTTTTGTGGATTTTTCGGGCTATGTGGCCATGTTCTAGCAGAGTTTCTTCCTGACGTTTCTCCAGCATTTGTGGCTGGCATCTCAAGATGCCAGCCACAGATGCTGGCAAAACGTCAGGAAGAAACTCTGCTAGAACATGGCCACATAGCTCTAAAAACCCACAAAAAACTACTGTTGCTATTGCTATTGCTACAATGGGCTCTTGGTATACACTTGTTTGGTTCCAGGACCCCTCGTGGTTACCAAAATTTGTAGATGCTCAAGTCCCAGTAAATACAATGGCATAGTAAAACAGTGTCCCTTATGGAAAATGGTAAAAACAAGGGTTGCTTTTGGAATTTACGTTACAGTATTTTTGAATATTTTCAAGCCATGGATGGTTGAATCCATGGACAAAATCCATGGATAGAGAGGGCTTACTATAATAGATGACCTGAAGGCCTACCTAGACTTTGAAAATATTACACTGGCAAATGTCTCCCAGTTATGTGTTTCAATAGAAAGTACGCTGGGCCCTTTGTATCCTCTTGGGTTTGGTTCCAAGTCCCCAGTGGATTCCAAAATCCATGGATGTTTAAGTCCCATTAAATACAATGGATAGCAAATGGTGTTCCTTATATAAAATGGCAAAATCAAGGTTTGCTTTTGGGGATTTAGATATATTTTTATATATTTTCAAGCCATGGATGCTTGAATTCACAGATAAAGAGTCTGAGGATATGGAGGGCCAACTGTATGATGCAACACAATTTCATCCTTCTCCCATCTGCATGTTAACTGATGTTAGTTTCCAATCTTCCTTTTTAAAGGTCTTAGAGCAAAGGGTGGAAGCACAATTACAAGCTTTCTTGGATGAAACTGATTACCTAAATCCATTCCAGGCTGGATTTAAGTCTGGTAATGAGACTTAAACAGCTTTGGTAGCCTTAGTGGGTGACGTACTCTAAGCACAAGACAGAGAGTGTGTACACCTATTGGCTCTACTAGACTCCTCATTAACAACCAGTCCCATTGATTATGGTATCTTTCTAGGAAGATATGATACATGGGGGCATTGTTTTGCTGAATATTCACCTATGTTCAAACTCATGGCTGCCAGTTTGCGAGATCCCACAAGGCTCAATATTATCCCTATGCTTTTTGCCATCTGCCTGAAGCCACTGTGAGGAATAATCCACAGAGCTTTATCGCATGGGCCCTGGAACGGGCCCATTGCATTCTAAAATGGGGTCATTCTGGGGATGGAATGGACCCCAGAACGCATCTTACCGCACTCTGGAACGCCGCTGCTGCTGCCGGACGTTCCAATCCCAGCCCACGCCCATTCCAGGAGACGCAATTTCCGAGAATGCTTTGGAACAGTTCTCAGAAATAGTGCCCCCTGGAATGGATGTGGGCCGCGACTGGAACGTCCGACGGCAGCAGCGGCATTTCAGAGTGTGGTAGGATGCGTTCTGGGGCCCATTCAGTCGCCAGAACGACCCCTTTTTAGAAAGCAACGGGCCCATTCCAGGGCCGGTGCAATAAAGTTCACAGTTTGTAGGTTTGGTTTCACTACTATTTTGATGAAACCCACATCTATCTCAACTTCACAACAAATGTCAAGAAGTATGTGGAAGTCCTGGTGAAATGAACGAGTACATGTGGGTGAATAAACTAAAACTCCATGCAGAAAATACAGAAATCCAGTTGGTCAACAAAAAGGTCCACCTGTGATTGGAATTATAAGTGGTTCTGGATGAAGCTGTACTCCTGAAAGTCAGTTTTAGGGTGTTTTCAGACAAAGGCACGTTACAGACCGCCCAAAACGGGCAGTCTCGCGCCGCTGACGGTTGCTCCGCGAGGGAGCCACAGCAGCCAAACCGGCAGCTCCCTCACAGAGCAAAAAGAAGCCCCAAAATGGTGCTTCTTTCTGCAGCGCGGATATGACGCCGCGAGGTGGCAATGGCGCACTTGCAGCGTCATAAGCGCTGCGCGGTGTGTGGACGCAGTGCGTCCGCTACGTAAAGATGGCGGCCCCCGTATGGAATGGGTGCCACCATTTTGTACAGACTCAGTCCGTATTAGGGTTAGGAGCATCCAGAAGTGATGCCCCTTTCTAACCCTAGTACGGACTTAAGTAGTAACGGGCCTAAGTAGTGCTCCTGGGAGTCCCTGTGGTGCTATGGATAGGTGTGCTTTTGCACAGCTGTGCTTATTTTCGGGGGAGGCAGATTCATCCCTGCAACATATTCAAATAAGGCACCTCATTTCACAACCCCCAATGAGTGACATGGGAAAGTGAAAATGAAATGTGCATGGAGTGTTTGGAGTAATTAGGAAAATGGTACAGAAATACTAAGTGTCAAGCATTTTATTGCTGCTGCTGTTTAATGGAACATTTGAAGGTCTTTTCTGAAGAGAGGGTTGGGCAGTGGCATGGAACTGGAATGTTAGTCTTCCTAATCCACTTGTTCCGTTTGAGTATCCCAAGGGCCGTTTTGCACATGAATTCATGCTGCTTGATTTCTCATTGCTTGGTCACTCAACCATGTTTGGTAATTTCCTGCAGAATCTTTGAACAGACTGTACTGAATAGAACTAACTTTAAGGTACTGTGGAAGTTCCACTTGAGGTATACTATCAGGGTGGTTCATTCACATGCAAAACTCACCATGATGTGGTAAGGTTATCAGATAAAGAAGATGCATGCATGAGCAGTGAAACAGCCTATAGTTTCAGAAGGGTGAGTCACACAACACTTTGCGGGGGGGGGGGGTGTCATTTGTTTCATTGTGAGGTCCTTGCAGTATAAAATCAACCATCACTACTGATTCACAAACATATCCAGAAACCTGGCGAGCATTTCATTGTGTTCCAGCAAGTCTGAATTGCATGGAATCCATGGCCTTGGAAACAGAGATGTATACCTAATATATGCATGTATGCATGCAGTTACAGCAAAGAAAAACAACTCAGGCTGCTGCCATGCAGCTGGACACTCCTTTAACTGCCATTATTCCATCCTATGGAATCCTGAGATTTAAAGTTTGTTGTCACACCAGAGCTCTATGACAGAGAAGACTAAATTGCTCACAAAACTACAAATCCCAGCATTCCATAGCACTGAGCTATGCCCGTTAAAGCAGTGTCAAACTGTATTAATTCTGCAGTGTAGATGAAGCCTAAGCCTAGATGGTCCCACTGGAACTACATAAGAATCCATGCCTCTTATAGCTATGTACTGAGTGCTGGATTCAAACTGCATTCTTCTTTCTCCCTTTCTCTCCTGCTCTTCCGCTCCCTTAGAGCTCATTGTGCAGCAAGAACAAAAGGTTTAAAATTCATGCAACCAACAAGTAACAAACAAGCAAATCAATCTCAGGGCACACTCAAAAAATAATGCCTAAACCAAAAGAGGCATTAAAAAGCAAGGTTTCTTTCACATGCAAGGCTTTACTTTTAGCCACTGCGTATTTTCAGATGCATTTCCGTCAACAGGTCTCTGTTGTCCAGAATGTTCATTTGCATTAGAAATGCCTCTTTTCCTGTGTTCCTTTCTGCAATAACAAGGATTGCCTAAATGGCATGAGAAACCCTCACAGGCAATTTTGTATCTCATCTATGGAAATTCCCTTTCCCTCACCATTGCTTTCAAATGATGTCTCTGGGAACAGGGCAGGAGGTGGCCTTTCCTTCAACCACCATCACAACCAGCACCACTAGACTCTTACAGAGCAAACAAGAAAGGAAGCAGTACTTCTCTGCTCCTACAAGGGCTTCCAGTCCTAGAACAGGAAATCCTTTTGAAGCATGAGAATGTAAACATGGGGAATACACGCACCACTAGCTGCCAGTCTGGCTGTACCTGAGCTAGCTGGACATGTTTCCAAGCGAATATATTTTTACAGATTTTTTTCTGTCAAGGCAAAAAGGAAGGAAGACTCTTTCCTCTTCTTGCCAGCTTCTTATATCCAGCACACCATTCACCCTTGATCAGGAAAAAAATGGTTTTGCAAGAGACAATTCAGGATGTGAATATTTTACACAGATATTTAAAACACACACACACCTACTGAAAACAATCAATGAATTAGAAGTGAATGACTGACTCTCAGGATAGAAGGTTTTATTCTGGGTAATTTGAGGACTGAAACTTTTTTTTAAAATGGGACTAATTTGAGGAATATTGGATTTCTAGTATTGTATTCTAGTATTGTATTCTAGTATTTTATATTATTGAAATGGTTCTAAAGGTTTTATTTTGTTGTAAAGCACCATGTACATGGATGGTGCTATATAAATAAATGATCATCATCACCAGCATCATGATCATGATCATCATCATCATCAAAATTGTTTTATGCATCCTGAAACTCAATCTTTTTTTCACACCTGAAATCTGCAAAGTAAGCTCAGTTATAGAGCACATTTTAGGATATCAAAAATGCTTGCCTAACAGCAAGAGGGAAAGAAAAATGACAACGCTTCAGAAGAGTTATTTATTTACCAGGAACGCAAGGTGGCCTGATGAGCGCAAGTGATGCTGAGTGTCACTTGCATTGTTGCCCACTGATAGGCTACCATTGACAGGGTGAGCCTGACAACATGACATGCAGTGTGCTAGCCAGCTCTGGGGGTCAGCATAAGCTTAGGGATGGGTGGCCAACCAGGAAATCGGAGCTGAGAGTTAGAGTTTGGGGAAACGCATCCCTCTGGGCAGGCAGTAAAAAGCTCTGCTGACTGCCACACACCTCCTGCTGGGTGATCCATGGAGACAATGCCTGTAGGTTTCCGTTTCAGAGGTCTAGAATGGCTGCCCCTCTGGGACCAGAGAACATTGCTAAGAAAGCAAGGTGGCCTGGAGGCCGAGAAGAGAATGACACTTTCTGCCAGGTGAAGGGGAGACTCCAGGGAAGGGGAGATGAGAGTAACAAAGACAAATTATTGACTGAACTGGCACCTTTTATTTGTTCCATAAAAGGAGCCGCTGTGTAAGAGCAGCTCTGGGGCTGCTTGCAAGATGCCTTGCAGACTGGGACTCTGTGTATTCTGTGCTAAAAGGAATTCATACTTCTGTGCCAAGGCAACAATTTGCTTTGGCAAAGTCCCATGCTAAAGCTGTCACTGCCTGCCACTTATGCAAATAAAAGCAAATTTGTATAGTTTATTTTATGTTGCCTCATTTGCTTTGGGTTTGCTGGCTGAGGGGTGGGAACAGGAGCCATGTAGGCAAAATTAAGCCACAACTTCAACCTATTGAAAAATCTCCTTTTGGCTTTTGCCTGCACATTGTTAGGCATCTGTTTGTAGCTAGAAATGATAGAAGGCTGAGCACTGCTTGCACTTCAGTGGGAAGCTGAGGTTCTTAGGAAGCCACTTTAACTGTCATTGTTCTGTCTTACGAAATCCTGGGATTTGGAGTTTGTTGTGGCATCAGAGCTCTCTGACAGACTAAATAGTTCACAAAACTACAGATCCCAGAATTATGTAGCATTAAGCCATGACAGTTAAAATGGTATCAAACTGCATTATTTCTCTAGTGCAGATTAGAGCGTAGAGGGGATACAGACCGGCATTTTGTGTCCACACAATGCCATGACTCCTCCCCTAGGGCGCCATTTTGGTGTGCACCCATTTACATGGCACACCATGATAACACCACACTGGTGTTGTATCTACACAATGCAGCCACAGCAGATATGAAGCCCTTTAGAGGGCACAAGAAGGAGCTGTGTTTTGCCGCTCCTTTTTGCATCCTCTGAAGGTTGGACTGGGGCTGTTGCATGCACTTGCCGCAGCTCCAATCTGGGATGAAAAGGGGTGGCATCTTGCCCCCCCCCCTTCGGGCTAATCTGTATAGCCCCTTAGTTTCTCTATATGGGAATGTTTGGTGGGGCCAAAAAATTACCTTCTTGGTTGTTTTGCTGCTCCATGCTATGGAATACCTTTTCCTGGAGGCTATGCTGGCAGGGGTTGCTACAGAAGGGTATTTGAATAGAGAAGGCTGTATCATTTCCTCATTTCTTAGGCGTGAAATGTTTGAACACTTTAAATTTTTAAATACAGTCATTTGTTCAATGTTTAAAAATTATTTTTAATTGTTATGATTTTTTGTTGCATTCTGTTTCAAACTACAGTATATTCAAACCTCAGTATCCACTGATTCTTTATCCATGGATGAAACCATCCACAGTTTGAAAATATTTTTTAAAATATATAAATTCCCAAAAGCAAACCTTGCTTATGCCATTTTATATAAGAAACACCATTTGCATAAAACTGCCTTCTCTCTGAGGCTTCCATGGCCCCCTTCTTCCAAACCCTATGGGATACTTTCATTCGAGAGAAAATGACTGATGTACGATCACTCTGGACCTGGAGACCCTGCTTGGACATGAAAATCAGTGGGTGACCGTGGGCTAGTCACATATTCTGAGCCTCAAGCAAAGGCAATGCAAATCTCCTCTGAATGAATCTTGCCAAGAAAATCCCATGAGAAATTTTCCATAGGGTCACCATAAGTCAGAAACTTGAAGACCAACAACGACAGCAATCACCATCCAGTTTATCGCTGAATGGGAGATTTGCACTTAGGTCTCCCTGGTCCTGGCTTGACACTCTGTCCTCTGGTTCACATTGGTTCTCATTGCAACTGAACTACGGATATGTTTACAGAAAGAAGAGGGAGGAAGAGCAACGAAAGTCTAACTTGCTCTGCAGAAATAATTGCCATGGCTCAATGCTATAAAATTCTGGAATTTGTAGTGATTTTGGGGATATTTAACCTTCTCTATCAGAGAGCTCTGCTGCCCCATCAAACTACAAACCCCAGAATTCCATAGCACTGAGCCATGGCAGTTACAGTGGTGTCAAACTGCATTATTTCTGCAGTGCAGATTAGACCAATGACCTCAGAGCCTCTCCTCTGCCTACATGTCGCTTTCTAGAACCAGTGGTATTGGGAAAAGGTACTGATAATTCACAACATCTTAATATTGTTTATTGTGATTACACAAATATATTTTGATGTCACTTGCAACCCATTTTGAATGGCTGGGTGTTTGTGAGTGTGTATTTATTTACTAATTAACATTTGAAATTAGTCCCATTCTATCATGGAAATTTGAAACATGCCATTTTAAATTTAACATTCAAATCTTGAATCTAAAATATATACAGAATTGGACAAAAAACTGAATATTTAGGACTGTCAGCACATCTTCCTCTTGATTGTTTTTACAGGCATCAAACCTGAAATCTCATAAGGTGCCATGCAAAATACCATTGAATGCAAGCTATGAAATGCTGTCAAATATCCATGATTAAAATCACATGTCATAGGATGTCAAAGATAGGTGTCAGATATTCCGTGTATCTTCAGAAAACATCTGTAGAATATTCAGTATTAAAAATTGTCAAGAATTTTGAAGTGATAAGTGAGAATTATCACATCGTATCTTGGATCCTGTATAGTGACAAGTTTGACTCACAGACATACCACCCTGTGAACATGTGGGACAATTGTGAAATCCTTTCAGGCTTCCATTTCCCCTTAAATCATATGACCTTTGATTTGTTGTTAACTGCCTTCGAGTCGATCTCGACTTATGGCGACCCTATGGATGAGACCTCTCCAAGACCCCCTTGTCCTCCACTGCTCTGCTTAATTCCTGCAATCCCATGACATCCTTAAAATAGTCCATCCATCTGGCATGTGGCCTTCCTCTCTTGCTACTCCTCTCCACCTTTCCCAGCATTATTGTCTTTTCCAATGAGTCCTTCCTTCTCATGATGTGTCCGAAGTACAACACATTAAGTTTGGTCATCTTGGCTTCCGTGGAGATTTCCAGCTTGATCTGCTCTAAGACCCATTTGCTTGTCCTTTTGGCTGTCCATGGGACCCTCAGCACTCTTCTCCAGCACCACATCTCAAATGAATGGATTTTTTTCCAATCAACTTTCTTAGCTATCCAGCTCTCACATCCATACATGGTAATAGGGAATGACATGGCTTGTATGATTCTAACTTTTGTGCTCAGTTATATATCTTTGCATTTTAGCATTTTTTTTCTAGTTTTTTCATAGCCACCCTCCCCATTCTTAATCTTATTCTGATTTCCTGACTGCAGCACCCATTTCTATGATCCCAGGTATGGGAATTCCTTTACTATTTCTATTTCTTCATTGTCTAGGTTGAACTTGCAAAGGTCCTTGGTGGTCATTATTTTTATTTTCTTTATGTTCAATAGTAAGCCTGCCTTTGCACTTTCTTCTTTGATGTTCCTTAGTAGGTGTTCCAGGTCTTTGAAGTTTTCTGCTAGTACTATGTTGTCATCTGCATATCAGATTGTTGATATTCCTTCCTCCTATTTTCACTCTTCCTCCTTCTGTGTCCAAGCTTGCTTTTCTTATACTATATTCTGCATACATGTTGAACAGACAGGTTCTCTGATACAGAGAACTTTTCACCCCAAATACGAACATTTCTTATAGTCTCCTTCCTGTGAGTAAAAGTATGGAGCTTTGAGAGTAGTAAGTGGTAAAGACAGCTGAACCATTTGATAACTTATAGTGTAACCAGAATCACTTGAAAGATCTGCAACATTCTGCCAACAGTATGGGAGAATGATATTATTCCCCACATTTCTCACTGGATACAAAAACATGTAACAATACAAACAATAGGCAGGGTATTTACAGATTACCAAGTATTTACAAGCACATTGTGATAGATAACCACTTAGTTTTAGAAAAGCCTCTGTTCTCCTTCAGTCTCATTAGTAAAAGCTCAAGCTACATCTACACTGTAGAATTTAGGCAATTTGGTACCATTTTAGATGTCATGGCTCCATACTATGGAATCCTGAGGTTTGTAATTTTGTAAGCCACATAGAACCATCATGGTGTAGTGGTTTGAGTGTTGGACTACTACTTTAGAGACCAGGGTTTGATTCCCTGCTTGGCCATTTAAACTTGCTAGGTGGTCTTGGGTAAGCCACATGCTCTCAGCCTCTAAGAAGGCAATGGCAAACTGCCTTTGTACAAATCGTGGCAAGAAAACCCCATGATAGTTTTGCTTTAGGGTCGCCATAAATCAGAAACAACCTGAAGGCACGCAACAACAGCAACAACAAGAAGACATTTAGCTTTCTCTGTCAGAGAGCTCTGGTGCCACAACAAACTACAAATCCCAGAATTCCATAGCATTGAGCCATGTCATTTAAAGCAGTGTAAGTGTGGCAGCAGCTTCATACCTTTATTTCCAACCTTAATAAGCAACGTCTGTGAGTTTGCATAAGGAGAGTTGCCAATGATGAAAATCTGAGGTCAATTTGGAAGTTCCTCGAGCTCAGACAAAATGTATGAGGGAATCTGCCAAGAGTAAGGCAATTCCTCTTAAAAGTTTCTTCCTCATCCTTTGAGTGCCACAATTTTTTACAGAATTCAAGATGAATATAGGATAGTTGCTCTCCTACACCAAATGTTAAAGGTAAACCTGACAGGTACCAATGAGCAGGCTAGTGATATTTCTCAGAGGGTTTTTCTGTGTGTGCCTGTGGCAATGTAGCATGATGCCATAACAAAACCAGGAAAGGGGTGAAAACTTTTTTGCCCCTATCTTCCCCCAAGTGGTACGCTTCTTCTACAATATAGGCCCAACTTTTGCACTTCTCTTGGGCCGTCCTACACAGACTCTGACAAGAGGAAGGCTGGGAACTGACAATGCTTAAGAGAAAGAAAGTGCCTTGGAAGGGGGGAGCGAGAAAGAAGAGAGAGACCAAGCACAGCTCACTCCAATCCCCCTCTTGAAGCCGATAATTAATAAATGAAATGCCCTGGGACTCCACTAAAGCTTCTTTAGATGACATATCTGTCGTGAGCTCGGCAAAGCATTAAATGGCCATTTTCTGACAGAATGACTTCACTGCCTTGGCGCATCCTTGACTTTGTGCAGAATATTTTCCCCTTTCTTTCTCAGCTCCCCCTTTTTTTGCCTCTCTCTTCTCTCTCTCTCTCCCTCTATTTTTTGTACTCTCTCTCACTCTGGCTTATTCTTCCTCTCCCTCACTTTTTTCCCTCCCCTCTCTCTCTCCCTGGTTGACGGCTCTAGTTCATTTCTGCCTGTTTAATTGGGCCCCGGATGAATTTACTCGACAGGGCCATTCATCATGTGGCAACCGCTGGCGGAAGAGCCCAGGGGGAGTGAGGCTGACAGCTCCGGCAGCCTAGGATGCTGCCTGACTCTGGGAAGTTCACATATTTGGGCATTAGTGCAGCTATTAGTTTAACAAGCTTCGTTTATCCTTGTCACTACCACTTCAGCTTCCCATGTAATCATTTGAAATGTAGATTACTGCTAGACAAATGGGACAGAGCAAGAGTAGGCAGGAGGGGAAAAAGTGACATGGATTGCTTGTTACGAGATGTGTTTTTTTAAAAAATCTTTTTTTAAAAAAAGAAAACCACTCCTCTTCATTCTCTTCCAACACGAGCTCTTTGATGAACTTAATATTCGCATTATTTCTACAAGAAGCGGTTTGCCACCTGTGTACAGCCCCGGTTTCAAGACTGGTGCTTCTTGACCTGAAACCACAATGGTACTTTTCTAGACCACCGTCCTAGGAAGGTAGAAGGCTTCCTACTCAGAGATCTTTTCCCCCCCTTCTTTCACCCTCATCTCTTGCTTATTAGTAAAACTAGCTTGCATTTCCAAGAGAAAGGAGCTAGTGGGTTCACTTTAGCCTAGACAACAAATTCAATCAATCTCGCCACGGCTTGAGGAATGAGGTACATTTTGCCAAATTGCCAAAAGCACTTCCTGTAATTCCTTCTCCAAATGTTGTTGTCCCTCAAGACAAGATTATTCTAAGGCTTACAAATGAGCTGCATTTTCAGAGACCTGGAAATTGTGTCACCTTCGTTCTGTTGTTGTTGTTTCTATTGTTGTTGTGTACTTTCAAGTTATTTCTGACTTCTGGTGACCCGGCCTAAGGCAAACCTATCATGGAGTTTTCTTGGCAAGGTTTCTTCAGAAGGGGTTTGCCATTGCCTTCCCCTGAGGCTGAGAGCATGTGACTTGCCCAAAGCCACCCAGTTAGTTTCCATGACTGAGTGGGGATTTGAACCCTCGTTTTCCAGAGCCCTAATCCAGCACTCAAATCTCTACCACACTGGCTCTAAAACATAATACATGATTTTATTTATATGTTTTTGGACCCCTATCATTGACAAACCCAAGTTTCATTGCATCAGAAGTTCCAACCAAAATCTGTCATCAACTTCCCTTAGTTCAGCTAGAAGTCCTAACCTAAAACCTAAAAACATCATTAATGATAAAACACAAGTTCTACCTCCACAGTTCTGTAAGAGTTTATACTGGACTGTGTAAAGTCATTTGGGTAGTTTGCCGACCTAAGGATCATTGTGGCTCACAAGTAGCTTCATGTGATTCATGAAGGCACCTCCAGACTGATTTAAAAGTTCAGAAAGTCCCAGATTTTGTTCCTGTTCCTTCTGATTTTAATCTGAATATCCATACATGTTTTGTTTATCTCAGAATATATTAAGTCATCTCCCAGTATAATCAGATACTTTTTATAACAGCTCCGCAGGTCAGTTTGTTTTAATCTAGTAGAAAATTGGAAAGAACATGAACAAAAATCTGGGATTTATCAATCATTCTGGATGTCCCTTGGTAAAAAAAAACTATAGATTCGTCATGCAGGTAAGCTTTGGGTCTGATCAGAGCAGTAGGATAGGTAAGTGATAACAGAACATAAAAACTTGGCAAGCTATATTAGTAGAGGCATGAGAAGTCTTAAAATTGAATTTATTTTATTTATTGGAATTATATTCTGCATTCCTCCCCCAAAGTGGGATTCAAGGCACTCGACAATAAAAATGACTAAAAGAAATACAATGAAAAAAGAAAACACCCACAAAAGATTGAAAACATAATTTAAAACACATATATTGAAGAAAACACAGCACCCACATTTTGAAGAGCCTTTTTTGTGTCACCTATGTTCAGTGACCATTTCAATAAAGGTCTTTTGCTAGCTGGCATAAAGATTTCAGGAAGGGAAATAATTTAGCCTCCTTATTTAGGGAGTTCCAGAGCCTGGGATTGGCGTAATAAATTTGTCTAATAAATGTATATTCTCCTTTTCCACTGGAATCCCAGAACGTTTCCAAACATGCAATGGCTGCATTAAAAACCAAATGCTCAGAACTAACCAAGGGACCCTTGAATAAGAACTTTTTTTTTTTAAAGTACACACATATTTGATAAGTCAGGGTTGTTGTGTGCAGTTGAGGCGTATGGGTGGAAGAATGTGTAGGATGGCTGGAAAGAGGTAATGGTTTCTTTGGTTTACTGCTGTTGTTTCAACCAACTTTTCCTTTTTGGCTGTAGTTCTGTTTAGAGCTATGTGTCCCCTGAACACACATAGGGCTAAAGTGGGGATGGCAGTGTGGATGACACTTAAGGCCTGCTTCCAACATTCCTCAGTAATTGGATATAAATTACACTTTTGCATCTTGAGCACTAAAGTCTGGAGACTGTTCTGTATCCACATTTGCCTCAATAAGGTTACAAAGCTCTTTTGAATGGGAGCCATGATCAGGTTGGTTTGCCAGTTCCATGAACAGGAATCATGGTTATCAAACTGCAGTAGATGAATCCTGTTCAGATCTTTGAAATAAACGTGTGAAGATCTAGCTTACTTCTTGGTGTGAGCATGTCTATACTCAATAATTAATAACTTGCAGTTTATGCAGACTTCTTTTTTTGTTGTTTTGCTCTTCCACATCCATTCTCCTCCATCACTCTAACCTACAGTCATCTTCTCCCTTTCTTCCTTCCATTAGACCATGTATTTGATTTATGCACAAGTATTGTAAGTAAGTATTGAATGGATGTGTTGGCTTAGTGGTTAAGACACTAGTTCTGATGATTGGAAGATCGGAAGGTTGGCAGTTCAATGCCCGAGTGCTGCATGATAGGGTGAGCTCCTGTCACTAGTCCCAGCTTTTGCTAACCTAGCAGTTTGAAAGCATGTAAGTGCAAGCAGATAAATGGGTACCACTTCTCGGGGGAAGGTAACTGCATTTGGTGCAGTCATGCTGGCCATTTTTGAAAAGCTGCAGGATAAGCACAGCTGGGATCCGGGCTGCATACGGATTGGACTTGCCTGGCTGTGACTGCATGTGATAACACTCTGTTTTAAAATTAAATGCAACTGTATCCTGTTAGAGATAAGTCACTTTAAATACAATACGATAATCTCCTAAATTTACTTCTTCCCTCTGCTGGATACTGTTTGGATGAGGATGGGACTGACTGTTGTTCAGCTTCTGCCTTGCCAATTTGATTACTCTGCATGAGAGGTCCACTATTATCTCTCACGTTTCTCAATATTGGGTGCTCAGAAATACTAGGGTGGGGGAACAGAACTTACAAATACACTCATACCCTGTCCCCAGTATATAGAGAGATCTTGTAACATCTTTGAGACTAACTGAAAGAAAAAAGTTGGGAGCATGAGCTTTCGTAGACTTACATCTACTTCCTCAGATGCATTTGGTAGAGTCTGAGGAATGAATTTAGTACATATGAGGAAGAAGACGTAGGTCTATGAAAGCTCATGCTGCCAACTTCTTTCTTTCAGTCAGTCTCTCTATATACTGATTCCACCAGGGACGTAGCCGGGGGGGGGGAGTCCGGGGCATCTGGACCCCCTTTCCGTTAGATACAATGAATGGTGCGCGCTACTGCGCCACTCGCCCAAGCCCCATTATAATGGTGGCACTTAGTCTGGACCCCCCCCCTTCCTAAAATCCTGTCTATATCCCTGATTCCACAGACTAACATCTTTGAACCCTTTCCCCAGATTGCACACTATGCATGTTCAGGTGAACATGGGCACCAGACAAAATTCTCTAATACTTGATTACAAATCTTAAGGCGCAAGTGAAGACAAGATGTTCAGACACCCCCGTTAACGAGAATTCTCAACCAAAAGAGAACTTTGGCTTTTAGATGAGGATTCTACCTTGAAAATTAGGCAAAACTGGACTTGTGTCATCTGGAGGTTTAAACCATCTCTGGCTGCTGAACCTGGGTTTTTATCCAGACCACCTCTTTTGGCTGAGGAGTGGGGTGCTAGACAGATAGCTCAGCTTTTTTCTGATGCCCTTTTCTGCATAGCTGCCCCAGAAGGACATTAAGCTTTTGAGAGAAGAAAATCTCTGTGGCAAGTTTAACAATAAACACATAGCAACAACTCTGCAAAGATGCTGACAACAATCCCCATGTGGACTGTGGGTGCTTCACATATTTACTGCTCTGAAATCCTTCTTCAAGAAACACCTTGTGATTGCAGTTGGATGCTCTCTAGATCTGACAGTGTGTGTGGGGGGGGTGTCTGGGCACCAAAGACATGCAGAGATGCATTCGTTGTGGCTGCTCCTAAAATTCCCTTCCCCTGGAGGCACACTGAAGTCTGAGCCTTTTTTTTTTTTTTGGGGGGGGAGATTTTGGAAGCTATAGTCATAAACATACCTACTGGTCTGGAAGAAAGCTCCACTACAGCAAATTGGACTTACTTCCAAATCAATGTGCTTAAGGCTGTAGTATAATACTTTTCTTCCAATTCCTTTTTTAGAGTCTGAGATCAAGGCTATAAGTGAACTGAATTTTAATATTGCTTATTTTTCACTGTTTTTATTTCTTTCTATGGGTTCTTAATATATTTTGGATAAACCAAGACTTCAGGATGGAGCAATTAGTACCCTAAATAGGAAAGAATAAATAATATGTGGAAAGTATAGCTTGCTTGTAACAGGTTAATTTTTTTCCCAGACTGCCTTTTGCAAAAGCAAGAAACACATTTGCATGAACATTGGGGAAAGGGACATGAAAAACAGGGAAATGGGGTGAGAAGAGGAAGATCTCACTATGTAGTAAAAAGCAGAATATCTTTGGCTAACTTTCCCCATAATAGCTACGTGGAGATATTTTTGTTGGTTTGCATAGTGGTCAAGTCTAAAATGGTACAACCAAGGTTTACCACCTCTATGACAGCACAATGAGTACATGGCAAAAGTTATCACGGGATTTTCTGGAGTTGAAAGTTTATAACTCACCCAAGGTTACCCAATGGGTTTCCAAGGCCAAGTGGGGAATCAAACCCTGGCCTTCAGTGTCCAAGTCCTACACTTAAACCACTATACCATGCTGACTATCACTGTTGTCACATACAGACCTACAATAAGAACATAAGACAAGGAGCCAACAGTAGGTCTTGCTGAAGAAAGGGAGAATAGCAGGAAGAGGGTGACTACCAATCTAGTGACAGAAAGAAACATAGGTAGAGATGAAAAGTGCAAGTGAAAAGAGGGCATTGAGGAAAGAGAGGTCGAAAGAGTGGAGAAGGAGGAGAGCAGGGGGTGGGCCGCAAGCTAAGAGAAATGGTGGAAGTTCTCGGAAGACAAGCATTAAGAAAATATACTCCACCTGGAATTAAAAAGCTAGAAGGACTGTGAAGGCAGAAGAAAGGGGCCTAGAAAAGAAGAATGAGGCTGATGTGGCTACACTATGATCGTAAATCTGTAGAACTCCATGCTTGCACTAAAAACCTATTTTTATTTTGCTGCATCCTAGGTCAACCACAATGTTCTTAACGTAGATAGTAAACAGGTAGGTGTGAAAGAACTTCCTAAAATCTGGACATCAGACCCCTGTGAATCATATGATTTGTCTCTGTGTTTCCTTCCTTCTCTTCTTCTATCTCTCTGTATTTTATTTTATTTATTTACTTCATTTGTATGCCACCGTTCTTCCAGAAAGGACCCAAAGCAGCTCACAGACAAAAAAATGTTAAAAAGTCACAATAAAATTCAAAACAATTAAAATCATCTAAAAACTTTATAAAAGTATGAAAAGATATACAAAAATCAAAAGACATAAGTTTCCCTGATGAAGAAGCCAGTGAGGTTTGAAGCCTAGCTATATATATTTAAACAACTGTCCAGTACATATAACAAAATCCAAATAGACATCATGATTAGATCAACCAAAAAGTGCAAAATAGATCAGGCTAGCATTTGAATTCCATTGGTTGTTTCATCAGGCAAAGATACAAAAGAAAATCACAAAGGAGAAGAAAAGTGGCAGTGTCATAGTCACAGACCTGCCTCTTGTCTGAGATGTTTGCTTAAGACATTCTCGAGAGAGAGCTGATGCAGGCAAAGGCCTTACACTTTCTTGGTCATGTGGGAACTGAGGACAAAAGCAGTTAAACTTAAGTAATAAAATGTTCTTCTTCTGTGTGAAT
This sequence comes from Sceloporus undulatus, assembly GCF_019175285.1. Taxonomy (NCBI): domain Eukaryota; kingdom Metazoa; phylum Chordata; class Lepidosauria; order Squamata; family Phrynosomatidae; genus Sceloporus; species Sceloporus undulatus. The sequence goes on from NC_056523.1 coordinate 216,683,031, forward strand.
TTTAAAGTCTTTCCTTGATGAAGAAGCCAGTGAGATAATGTGCATTTTGGATTTTGTTGGATTTTGGTGCACATCTTCCTTGATTTTTTAAAACTTTATTTTAAGATACCAATGATTGCTATAATGGAAATCCAAAACTAGAAGAAGTTTAGGACTGGGATTTACTCTCTGAGGTTTTTACCTCCAACAGAGGTACTTGTTTCAATGCCTAAATTTTAATCAATAGAAGTATGGTGTCTAGATTGAGGGAAGTAATAGTACCATTCTATTCTGCTTTGATCAGGCCTCATGTGGAATACTGTATTCAGTTCTGGGCACCACAGTCAAAAAGGATGTTGAGAAGTGTCCAGAGGAGGGCAGCCAAAATGGTGAAAGATCTGAGATATGAGAAGAGATTTAGGGAGCTGGGCATGTTTAGTTTGGAGAAGACAAAGTTAAGAGGTGATATGACAGCCCTCTTTAAATATTTCAAGGGATGTCATACTGAAGCGGGGGAAGCTTGTTTTTGCTGCTCCAAAGATTAGGACATGGAGCAATGGATGCAAACTACTGGAAAAGAGCTTCCACCTAAACATTAGGAAGAGCTTCTTAACAGTAAGAACTGTTCGACAGTGGAACACACTTCCTTAGGAGTGTGAAAGAATCTCTTTCTTTGCAGGTTTTTAAACAGAGGCTGGATGGTCCTCTGTTGGGGGTGCTTTGATTCTGTGTTCCTGCATGGCAGGAGGGTGGACTTGATTGCCCTTGAGGTCTCTTCCAACTCTTTGGGGATTATCACATGGAGGCGCTTACCCTCGCTAAAATGTTGGTAAAACATTCCTGAAGTGTGAAGGTGTGATAGCTGGCTACAGTTCTAAATTGTCATTGAGGTAATTGTGCTGGCCAAATGGCTGTAATAAACTTTGTTGTTGTTGTTGTCACTGAGATGTCCCACTTCTCTCCCATCCTCAAACAATTCACAGAGTTACCATTATTGAAGAAATGGCTGCTCCACGAACACTTTGAAGATGGGAGAGAAATGGGACATCTCAAACATTCAGAAGCGTGACCAGCTATCAAACCTTTGCACATCAGGAGTGCTTCAGGAATGTTTTACCGATGCAAAGCCTCAGTGTGTTAATTCTCTATGATTCTATAATTCTATGATTCTAAGATACTAACCTATTTCTGACTGTTATCTGTTTTACCTGTTACAATGCCTAAAGTAATCTCCAGATGTCCAAAGGCTTCTTGAAAGGCTCATTGTATTCTGCCTTTTAAAAAGGGTTTTGCAGTCTCATATAGAACAGAGACAGACCAAAACAGAAAGGGAGGTACTTTGGTGCTATTAATGGAAATCATGTAATGTATATTTGCCCGTTTTGGTGGGCCCAATATAAGTACAGTGTCACCACAATATGCATTTTGAATTTTATTGCTATATGGCCAGCACAGCTGCCCTTGAGTGTATGTGTGTGTGTTGACTCCACTATAATTTTCCTTCTCATTGTGATCTAATAGTATTGTGCATTCACTTTTCCTGTAGAGGCTGACAAAGCAAGATAACTCTCCAGAATTGGTGGTCAAATGAACATACACTAACAAGATGACTGCTATGATGGGATGTGTTTATATGTGAAGGAAAGGTTTATACAGTGTAAGGACAACCAGATCTGCACTCTAGGGTGCACCTACCACCTTGGGTTATTAATCAGTAATTTTTAACAGTCCTAGCTGTTTTTTATGGTGTTGAGATGCTTGTAAGATTAGTTTTGAAAAAAATCTGTATTGAAGGATCTATGTGAGTTACTCTGGATTCTGTTGTATCAAGTTATGTTTCTTTTCTTCATGTATGTGTTTTGGCACATATTGGGACAAATTTAGGAGGGGCTGTTAGAAGAAGAGGGCAGACTGTTGATATTTCAGCAACAGCCAGATTCTCTTCTGGCCCATTTGTAGCTGTGTGCTGGAAGGATGATAACATAGTCCAGCCAGTTTACACCAGGTGTTAGTGGCAGGCCAACAGCAACCTGGAGGTTAGCTTCAGCACACTGCTTGCCCAATTCCTCCAACCATTTGGCAGGCATTGTTCCTACTTGCTGGTAATCCCACGATGCAGCAAAGACTAGTCCTGAGGAGAGAACAAAAGGTGAGAGGAGAGTGCCAGCAGCAGTCTTAACACAAAAATGAGGATGAGTATCAGAGAGAGAGAGACTGCAAGAATTGTCTCACTGATTGAGTGAATCTGCTTTGCCTAGGTTGAGTTCTTTGCCATGCAAGTCACTTAGAAGCTGTGCAGACCACACTGCACTGGACTGTGGCCACAGCAACTGCATGAGCCCTGATCTGGCCTTTCCAGACCACAAAAAGGAGGTGCAAAAAGCGGCTCCGTTTAGTGCCCTGGAAAGGGTGCAATGGCTGCAGTGCCATCACTTTGAGGCACTCCTTTGGCGCTGCATTGTGTGGATGCAGTGCCAGAGGAGCACTGTGACACTGCACCATGCGGCGTGGCATGTGGCATCATGCTGCCCTGAGTGCAAGTCAGGGTGTGCATCATGTGGATGCCATGCGCCGACTCTGCCTCCAGGCTGGCTTTTATGGCCGGTGTGCACAGCCCCTTAATCTGTTCTTAAAGTTCAGTGTTACCTATTGTTAAGATGGTAAAAGGTTTTATAGAATGAATCTTAAATATTTCAATTTTTTGTACTGTGTTGCAAGAGCCAGCATCTAGTTGTGGTTTAAGTGTTGGACTACAACTCTGGGACACCAGGTTTTGAATCCCTGCTTGGCCATGGAAACCCACTGGGTAACCATGGACAAGTCATGCTCTCTCTGCCTCACAGGAATCCAATGACACATTTCCTCTGAAGAAATATTGCCAAGAAATTCCTAGGAGACAGTCACCATAAGTGAGAATTGACTCGTAGGCACATAACAACAATAAATAATGTGTTTTATACATGTGGATTGAAATGTGCATTGGACTTGCTTTCTTGAGTTTCATACTTCATGTTCTTGTACTGGATCTGTGTGTAGGCTTGGTATCATGTCTGGGTGCATTGACTGGTATCAGATGACTCCCAAAGCACATACAGAATCTGTATCTTTGATGAGGAGAGTATTCACCTTTGGGCAGGAGTGTAGTTAATGGCAAGAATGATGGCGTTCCTCTCCAGAATAAGAATTTTACATCCCCAATGAAATTTTCCTTCAGGACTTTATCATACCAGGCTTATAAAGTGCCACAATCCTGTTAATCTAGCAAATGCCAACATAATGGGTTGTTATTATCACACAGCTCATTATCATCATTATCGCATAGGGATTGCATGGGGCAGTCATTACTGCATAGAAAATCATTATCACATAGGATACAGTAGGATGCCACTGGCATGGGGTTTTCAACTGATTCCCATCCTATGGGAATGCCAGCCATTAAGAATCAAGTCTGTTCCTCTCTGTATGTCTGCATCTTGAATTCTGTTTCTTTGAAACCATGGAGAGTGACAGAAAAAAAGCAGTTCTCACTTGACAGATGTTATATATGATAATATTTAGGGCAATGGTCTCTACTGACCTCTATGTCCTCACCAACATGGTCCCAGTAAAAGTTTTGCAGAATGAAGAAATCTACAGCAAGGAGAGGTCCAAGGATTGTTGCACTTCCAATCACATATGTCCTTTCCTAACTGATGAGAAAGAAAGAAAAATGTCCCACCTTAACTTCAGATTCTTTATAGTCTTCCAGGCTCTTTATATTCTTAAGAGAAGTACCACACCAGTGACTTTGGATTTCAACAGGAGAGAAAACTAAGACTTCTTCTGTATCATGGGCAATCCCTTCATAATCAATACTTATAAGGATATGAAAGATATATAAACCCAGATATTCCAGATCCTTTGCACTTGAATCCAGCTGACTTTCAGCAGACCAATATTTATTTACACTACTCAGCAACCTGCTGCTGTATCGTCCATGGTTTATTCTAGTCACTCGCTGAAATGTCAGTCACGGTGCCCAACTTTTGTGGCTGTTGGGGTGAATCGGTGAGTCACAGCCTCTTATCTTTGTGACCACTGGTCATGTCGGGTCTGTGTTTTGCAGGCACATAACTTTGCAAACCTTACTTCGTTTCCCTAGTGAAATGCACTTTCTGTCATAAGCTGAGATGGATATTATTTCTTCTTCTTAGGAGCGGCACCACATCATGATATAAAAACCAAAACCTTTGTTTTCTTGGCTTGTTTGCCTGGCTGCATGTGTAAAGCTTCCTGTGGAATCGAGGTCACACTTTTTTTTTTTAAAGGGCTGGAAATATTTGTCCATAGCTTCTGTAGAAGGAGAACTGCATAGGTAAGCAAGTGGCACTCAGACCTGCCTTCCATTTCAAAAATGGAAAAGAAAAAGAAAAGAAAGGGCTGGCTTTCCAGAAGCAGTAAAGTGTAACAGAAAATATGAAATAAATTGATAAATAAGTAAGGCACAAAGCATTGTTATTTGGTTTTTCATATGCAGCTTGAAAATTGCAGCATAGGATCATAAGCAGAGATGAAAGAGGATGATATAATATAATCACATGCACCTTCAAATGAATTCATAAAGTGTATAAATGATGTGAATTACACACACTAACCAAGATCCTACATCAGGGTTGCATACTGTCAACCTCAACATGCAGAGTGATATATCAGATGTGCTATGCAACCCTTGTGTTGAATGGCAGTGTTGTACTACTGAACCAAAGACACCAACTAAATACATATAATCCACAATAGCACCTCATGTCCAAATCTGCTTCCACCATCTTTTACTGAATATGGATATGCATGAGAGAACCTACCCATGTGTAAAACACCAATAGGATTCCAGCCAATTTTTTTTTTCACAATACATTTTCACTTCTTATTGCTTTGCCTAACATAAGCTGGATTGGTTAGTTGTGAGGAGTAGCAATTAATTTTGCAGGGCATCAGAATCATATTTGAAATTTTTGGAAACTACATTCAGCTGTTCTTCCCGTATTCCAAGTTTTTAGCAGTCATCTTTCATATGGATTGTGTCTGAAATTATTAAAAGCTAGGTATGGAAGATGATATTGGTGGAGTTGAGATTTTGGCTAAAAATGCCCATTTTACCTGGCCCTGACTGGTTGTCAATCAAAGCACAGCAAAGTTCAAAAATTTGCAAGGCATGAGGTTTGTGTTGTATGCACAAATTCATACATACATTTTAAAAATGGGAATGGCTAAAATATAGACAAACACATGAGGAAAATGTGTATATGTTTCCATTCAGAAAGAAAAAAACACAATCTGATTTAAGTAAAGGGTAAGAGAGAAAGACACAGGTGGGATCCATAACCTCAGAACTCCAAGCTTTGCACTGCCCAGTGTCCCTGGATATGGATGGAGTTTTGGAAGTGGAAAACCCCAAATGAATTTACTTATGATCTTTATTGTTATATATTGAATTACCGGGGAGAGAAAGAGAGAGACTTTCATCTGTTCTAAAGTTGTCTACCCTTTTGATTTCTAATCCACATCACCTTAATGGCTCATGCCTGACTGAAAATGCTTTTAAGAAAGAAAAATCAGGGGGGGAAACACTCACTAAATATCAGCAAAGCAGAGCCTGGACAGGTAAGGTGATGAAGAAGACATTTTTCCTAGTTTTAAAAATCATCTTTATAAGTACCTTCTGACTGAAATAAATTCTAAAAACCAAATTTTAAAAAGCAAAGTGGAAGATGCAATAAGAGAAATAGGAAGAAATAAATCACCAGAAATGGATGATATCCCAATTGAACTGCTATAGTGCATATAGACAGAAGCAACTGTAGTGTTAACTAAAATATGCCAACAGATATGTAAAACAAAGCAATGGAAATGATACACAAGAAAAGGAGATACAAACGAATGCAGCAATTATGGGACCATAGCATTAATCTCACATGCAAGCAAAATTATGCGTAAAATTCTGCAACACAGAATCCAGTCATACATGGAGAGGGAAATTCCAGAGGTACAAGTGTGATTCAGGAATGAAGAGGCACCAGGGACCACATCGCAAACATACAAGGGGTAATGAAGCAGACCAAACAATTCCAGGAAAAAAAACAGCATATGTTTTATTGACTACAGCAAAACATTAGACTGTATAGATCATGAAAATCTATGGAACACACTCAAAGACATGGGTGTTCCACCACATTTGACAGTCCTGATGAAAAATGTGTACGAAAGATGAGAGGCCACTGTCTGAATGAATTCGGAGAAACACAGTGGTTCCCAATAGGCGAAGGGGTCAGGCAAGGCTGCATTCTATCACCCTACTTGTTTAATTTAGATGCTAAAAACATCATAAGAAAAGCAGATCTAGAATCAGAAGTAGGAGGAGTGAAGATAGGAGGAAGGAACATCGACAACCTAAGGTACGTAGATACCATAATAATGGTGGAACACATCACAGACTTGGAATGGTTAGTAAGGAAGGTCAAAGATAAAAGTGCAAAGGCAGGATTAATGCTAAACATAAAGAAAACAAAAATTATGACCACAGAAGAGATACATAAATTCAATCTAGACAACGAGGAAATCAAAATAGTTAAAGAATTCCCATACTTAGGATCAAATATTGACCAGAATGGTGATGGCACTCAAGAAATAAGAAGAAGGTTAGGAATGGGAAGACCAGCTATGAAAGAACTAGAAAAGCTCCTGAAGAGTAAAGATATACAACTGGGCACAAAAATTAGAATTATCCAAACCATTGTCTTCCCATTCACTATATACTGGACAGTGAGAGATGGACAGTAAAGGAAGCAAACAGAAGGAAAATCCCAGATGTGTTCCCTAGGAGGCGATTTTCAGGAATGATTTAGAAGCGTTCCTGAAAATCGCCTCCTCTTCCAGTGGTGGTGGTAGTGTTCTCCCTGTGTGGTAAATAGCGTTCTATGCCGCCTCCCATTCCCATCACAACCCCTTTTGTAATGCAAGAGGCCTGTTCAATAAGCCCCATTGAATAGACTTAGGGCCAAAACAGATGGCCAAAAAGGGGGGGCTTGGAGGTGCCCCTTTTAGGCTGGATTGGGTCTGCAGCAAACAGATGCATGGTTCCAATCCAGCCAGCTTCTGCTCATATTTGAGTTGAGAAAACGCCGCCCTTTTGCCTGTAGAACCAGCTTTTCGCTGGCTCCAGAGTGAGTGGCATCTAAATTCCACACCCCCAAGTTGGATAGAAGCTGGCCATATAATCACTACCACAGCTTTTGCCAGCTTGGAAGCACCACACCACATCCCCAAGTCAGCTTAACAGGTCATCTGTTTCAGCCCCTAATCTGTCACATTTAAATTTGGTATGTTCAGTTTACTGACATGCTGGTTCAGAGAAACTAGTATAGGACAAGTTCTTGCAGAAACTGTTTAGGTAGGTTCAGTACAGGAATGAGGGCAGGGAAATTGCATTAATTGTGCTATAGTCGCACCTGATCTCCTGTGTTCAGTTCCATTTGGGGAACAACTTTTTTTCTGGGTTCTCATTCATGCTGAAAGAGGCCTATATGCACACAGCTGCACTCCACATGCTCTGTGTAGAAAAGACATTGAACATGTGAAGGTGAGAAGTAGGGACAGCTTCTCCCCAATCCATACACTTAATATAGAACTAATGAATGCAAAATAGAGCA
>NC_056523.1:216691094-216721782 GCF_019175285.1 Sceloporus undulatus
CCCCGGGATACGAATTGATCGCGTTACGAAATTTCCGGGATACGAAAAAGTTAGATTGGAAAAAACTGTTCCGGGATACGATATTTTTTTCGGGTTACGAAATTTTTTTCGGCGCGAAATTCAAACGCAAAGCGCGGCTAGCGGCTTTCCAGCGCTAACGGAAAGCCTTTTCGGGTTGCGAAATTATCGGGTTACGAACGGAGCGGCGGAACGAATTAATTTCGTAACCCAAGGTAGCACTGTAGTTAAAGAATTCCCATACTTAGGATCAAATATTGACCAGAATGGAGATGGCACTCAAGAAATAAGAAGAAGGTTAGGAATGGGAAGACCAGCTATGAAAGAACTAGAAACGCTCCTGAAGAGTAAAGATATACAACTGGGCACAAAAGTTAGAATTATGCAAACCATTGTATTCCCATTCACTATATATTGGACAGTGAGAGATGGACAGTAAAGGAAGCAAACAGAAGGAAAATCCCAGATGCGTTTCCTAGGAGGCAATTTTCAGGAATGGTTTAGAAGCGTTCCTGAAAATCGCCTCCTCTTCCAGTGGTGGTGGTAGTGTTCTCCCTGTGTGGTAAATAGCGTTCTATGCCGTCTCTCATTCCCATCACGACCCCTTTTGTAATGCAAGAGGCCTGTTCGATAAACCCCATTAAATAGACTTAGGGCCAAAACAGATGGCCAAAAAGAGGGGGCTTGGAGGTGCCCCTTTTAGGCTGGATTGGGTCTGCAGCAAACAGATGCATGGTCCCAATCCAGCCAGCTTCCGCTCATATTTGAGTTGAGAAAACGCCGCCCTTTTGCCTGTAGAACCAGCTTTTCGCTGGCTCCAGAGTGAGTGGCATCTAAATGCTGCACCCCCAAGTTGGATAGAAGCTGGCCATATAATCACTAGCACAGCTTTTGCCAGCTTGGAAGCACCACACCACATCCCCAATTCAGCTTAACAGGTCATCTGTTTCAGCCCCTAGTCTGTCACATTTAAATTTGGTATGTTCAGTTTACTGACATGCTGGTTCAGAGAAACTAGTATAGGACAAGTTCTTGCAGAAACTTTTTAGGTAGGTTCAGTACAGGAATGAGGGCAGGGAAATTGCATTAATTGTGCTATAGTCGCACCTGATCTCCTGTGTTCAGTTCAATTTGGGGAACAACTTTTTTCTGGGTTCTCATTCATGCTGAAAGAGGCCTATATGCACACAGCTGCACTCCACATGCTCTGTGTAGAAAAGACATTGAACATGTGAAAGTGAGAAGTAGGGACAGCTTCTGCCCAATCCATACACTTAATATAGAACTAATGAATGCAAAATAGAGCACACAGAGAGGAACCTTAGAGATGTGTGGGCAGTAAGAGAGCACAGAAAGTGTTTGTCAGGGTGATAAGGGGTGTCATTTTCCTTATACACAAAATCATCCTTGTAGTTGTCTGTAAAGTACAGGCATACCTCAGCTACCAAAACCTCTGACAAAAGCATGTCTTTCCCTCCTTCTTGTCCTTTATGCAGCTAAAATATTTTTTTATCAATATTTGCATTGGGAGAATTATTACAGAGGGCTGGAGAAACACAGACTTTCAGGACTATCACACAAAGATTTTAAACCACAGTTTTGCCAAAATAATAGCATCTCGTGCAATACCAATTGCATGGTATTGCCTCTGACCCATTGCTGCTATGCCTCTGAAGCATTGTTAGACCGCATATTATCAAAGATGGGAAAACCAATCAATAAGAGGTCAATCATGCTGCCACCCCATTACTCCACAGGTGTGGTAAGTCGCTCCCATGGCAGTCCTGATGCTGGGCACTCACATGATGTCAGTCTCCTCCTTTCTTCCCTTTCCCCTCCCTTTCACTATTCTCAAGCACCCTTTTTTCTTTCTTTTTTCACTTTCTTTTCTTCTTTTTTTCCAAAATTGCATGCCCATAATTCCATGATTATGAATTAAAATAATAAAAAATGAAAACCACGCTGGGTAGGGCATATGGCAGGAAGGCAGAGTTAAGAGAGAATGCAGAAGAGCATGTGGAACTGTTGGTGGCACAAGAAGCTCTAGTCACACTACTGAAGAGACATACAATAACAAAAGCACCAAAATCTTTATGATTCAATTTTCTTTAAATAATATGATTGCGGAAAGACTGAGGCTTGAGTGATAAAGTTCTTGGTGTCAATTTGCAGCAGTGTGTATGTCTCTGGTACCAAACTTCCCATTATGCCTTGTTAAGTGAGATATATCTGTATTAGAATTCACCATTTTCATGGAGAGTGGGACAAATTGCTTGCATTTGGATGAAACCTACAAGGTGTTTTGGATTATCAAAAAGGAATTCATTGAAAAGTTGACATGTGGTATTCATCTCACTCCTTAACCACCTCGGTTATATGAATGACAAGAGGATTTAGGCATGTTCATTTTCCTTTCATGACTATGAATAAGCCTCTTCTCTGCCAGCCCCCCAGTGCAATCATGACATATTTTGGTGACTTTGAAAAATCTCCTGCTGATAGTTGAGTGTTCTTGATCCTAAGGATTTATATGAGCTTGTGCAATGTGGCCACTAGAGGCCACCATGGCATGTATCACACTAAAAGCATAAGCATAAGGTCTTTGTCCTTTACTCCAGAAACAGGTATGTGGGTGGATGCAGATATCCTAAAAGAAACTCAAGAAAAAAGAGCAGAGCCAAGAATATGTGTGTCAAGGAGACTCAATATTGGACATGCCTGGTATGTCTGTTATGGAGTAAATATCTGTACAAATTATCTTTGACATAGAAGCTTGAGCTCTACACACACTTTAAATAATAAAAATAATTGTTATCACTATAGTTAATACTACTACTACTATTTAACTACATGTTAAGTGTTCCTTATCCAAAATGCTTGGGGCCAGAAGTATTTTGGATTTGGAGGTTTGTTTGTTTTTTTACTTATTTGCATATACATAATAAGACATCTTGGAGATAGAACCCAGATCTCAGCATGAAATTCATTTGTTTCATATACTCCTTAAACACATAGCCAGAAGGTAATTTTATACACAATTTTAAAAATAATTTTGTGCATGAAAAAAGTCTGTATACACTGAACCATCAGGAAGCAAAGGGGTCACTATCTCAGCCACGCAGACAGTTTTGGGTTTTGGAATATTTTGGATTTCAAAATTCCAGGTAAGCGAGACTCAACCTGTATTATTATCTCAACATTATGTATAAATTCTGTTTACAGAATAAGATCCACCAAGATTCACATTACAGTAAGAAAACACAGTCAAGTAATAAATGACATAACAACAGAAACTAGAACGTAGTTGCTTTATAGCAGATTATAATCAAAATGCTAAAAATTTGTTAGTATAAAAACATTTTTAAAAAGTACCTAAAGCTTAAAAAGGGAGGGAACCTGATCAGTCTTAGGAAAGGCTTTTCACTGAAAGAAGTGGGAGGTAGGGACAACGTTTCTCTGTAACCACATGTATAATTTTGCAATTAACAATAATGAGGATATGGTCACAAATGCTAATTTTAAAGCACAGGCAGGCTTGTTTCAAAGAAGCCTCTCCTATACATCCCTACCTGAGGACTAAGGTCTACATCTCTGTGTCCCTTCTGTGGGAACAATACATTTTGAGAGGGATGTGAGAAAGGACTTTCTGATGTAGTGCCCCAGTTATCACACATCCTCCCCTTTAAGGTACAAAAGGCACTAACACTGCAATAGACACCAAACTTGGCTTTTTATCAAAGCAATTGAAATATGATAGATTTTACTCAAGTCTGAGTATCGGTTATGGTTTTAACTGCTTTTGTAAAAAAAACTTGTTTAATTGATCTAAACTATCTTGTTTTAATTTGTAAAACAGCTTAATAAACATGTAGGCGGGTTACAGACCGCCATAAGGGACGTCCTTAGGACATCCCATTTTGAAAAAGGGGAGTCTCTTCCAGACGCACCTTACCCTGTTACAGACAGAGTCCGTAACAAATGGTGGCGGCCGTTCCACACGGCCGCCGCCATATTGATGTAACGGACGCTCTATGTCCGCACGTTGTGGCCCGGAAGTGACGCCGCGAGTCCATATTTTGGCACTTGCGACGTCTCTTCCAAGTTGCTGGAAGGAGCGCGATTTTCGCGCTCCTTTGCAGCGCAGAGGAGTCACGCAGTTTGGCTGCTGCGACTCCTCCGCAATTTGCTTTTGCCAGATCCTACATGCCCCATGGAAAGGGCACACTAGCTGCCCTGGTGGAGACTTTTTGCTGGTTCTTTGGCACAGCACATGTAAGCATTGCTCTGATGTGGTGTGATGCCAACTGCTGTCTGGTCAGGTGGGTGGTGTGGGGGCGGCATAGGGGCAGTGTCCAGGTGGCCGGCATGTGGATGCCATGCCCCCACTCTTCTCCAGGCTGGCTCTTTATGTTGGTCTATTCAGCCTTTCAATTTGCATCCAATTCAGTATGCACAACACTCCTCCCCCCTTTCCTCCTGGCCAAGAAAACTGCATTTCTGTGCAGAATAATTTATTTGGCAAAACCCTCATTTTCCCTGCAGTGGTGAGAAAACTAAGGCGACTATGTGTGAAATGAAAAGAATAAAGACACAGAGTTGTTAATCTATTGCAGCATAAAAAGATAGAAGTGGAGGGGAGGGGGAAAACTGGAATGTAGCTGAACATGGCTGAAACTTGTGTTGTAGTTACCTGGTGGCAGCAGCAGCAATTGTACGTGCAATAATACTCGCTTTTGAGTTTGCATTCAAATTCTATTTTGGATCTTTTTCTCCATGTGATAATCTCTTAAAACATACTGGTTATTATCTTTGCATGAGTTTAAACGGATATAAACCAACTTTGTCAGATGCAGTTCCAAGTGATAGTTATTAGTCTGTACTGTATCTGAAAAAGCAGGTTTATATCCATGACAGCTCGTGCAAAAATAAACCCAGTTTATCTTAAAGGTGTTGTTACATTCTCCTCCATCACCACCCCTATCCATTGTGACAATGTTTTGGGCTTGGGTGAACCTGATTGGATCAAATAATAATAAAATCATAAAACTTTTATTTATACCCCACTTTTCTGCTACAGGGGCAATCAAAGTGGCTTACATGATTAAAAGGCAGTCAATATACACTACATACAATCATATCAGACAGAAATAGACAGTACATATCAGACAGAAATAGACAGAAATGAAGCTTTGCCTTCTGCCTCTACATTGTCTGACCTTAAATAATATGACCATTCTACTTGAGCAGACTGATTCTCTCCCTTTGTGTCAGAATTTTGACAGACTATAGTGAGCTTAGATTGCCTCTGATGAGGTTAGATTGCCTCTGAGATTCACTCAGGCTGCATCCACACTGCAGAAATAATCCAGTTTGATAGCACTTTAACTGCCATGGCTCAGTGCTATGGAATTCTGGGATTTCTAGCTTGTGCCACCAGAGCTATCTGACAGAGAAAGCAGAATATCTCCCAAAACGACAGTTCCCAGAATTGTGGGCTAGACAAGTTATCTGTTACATGGATTTGTAATTGGTTGACCATCCGAAGCCAAAGGGTGCTCAACAATGGCTCCTTTTCATCCTGGAGAGAAGTGACCAGTGGGGTCCCACAGAGCTCTATCCTGGGCCCAGTGCTATTCAACATCATTATCAATGACTTGGATGAAAGAATAAGAGGCATGCTTAACAAATTTGCAGATGACACCAAATTAGGAGGAATAGCTAATACTCCAGAGGACAGGATCAACATTCAAAATGATCTGAATAGACTAGAAAGCTGGGCCAAAGCTAACAAAATGAATTTCAACATGGAGAAATGTAAGGTACTGCACTTAGGGTGGAAAAATGAAATGCACAGATATAGGATGGGAGACACCTGGCTGAATGAGACTACGTGTGAAAGGGATCTGGGAGTCCAAGTAGACCACAAGTTGAACATGTGGCAGCTAAAAAGGCCAATGTGACTTTAGGCTGCATCAATAGAAGTATAGTATCTAGATCAAGGGAAGTAATAGTGCCACTCTATTCTGCTTTGGTCAGGCCCCACCTGGAATATTGTGTCCAGTTCTGGGCACCACAATTCAAAAAGGATGTTGAGAAACTGGAGCATGTCCAAAGGAGGGCGACCAAAATGGTGAAGGGTCTGGAAACCATGAAGCCCTATGAGGAACGACTTAAGGAGCTGGGGATGTTTAGCCTGGAGAAGAGAAAGTTAAGGGGTTATATGATAGCCCTGTTTAAATATTTGAAGGGATGTCATATTGAGGAGAGAGCAAGCTTGTTTTCTGCTGCTCCAGAGACTAGGACCTGGAACAATGGATGCAAGCTACAGGAAAAGATTCCGCCTCAACATTAGGAGGAACTTCCTGACAGTAAGGGCTGTTCGACAGTGGAACACACTCCCTCGGAGTTTAGTGGAATCTCCCTCCTTGGAGGTCTTTAAAGAGAGGATGGATGGCCATCTGTCAGGGATGCTTTGATTTGGATTTCCTGCATGGCAGGGGGTTGGACTGGATGGCCCTTGCGGTCTCTTCCAACTCTATGATTCTTTCATTATGTTCCCTAGCACTGAGCCATGGCATTTCAAATGGTGTCAAACTGGATTATTTCTGCAGTGCAGAATACTGCTTTTAGAGCTGGAGATACTGCTTTTAGAGATTTGGGATTTCTCCTCAAAGTCAAGAAAAAAAATATTTATTTTAAAAGGAGAAGGAGCTCTCTCTCTCCAACAGATGTGTTAGGAAGCTATCAATGGATAACCCACCGGTCTAAACTGCTACTCCAAAAATAGCAATACTATTTAAACTATGAACTCTGTAGCATTTGTTAGAAGAGATAGGAGTTGGGACTTCCTGGAATTTGAACTATCAGTCCTAATAAGAAGAAGGAGATCAGTAAGAAAAGATGCTCTCTTGCCATGTTCTAAAATAAAATTTACAGCAAAGTAATACTACTCTGGCACTTCTTATGTTTCCTAAGGAAAGGGATTTTTTTTAAGGTGAGGAAGTGGGCTCAAGGGAAGTCTTGAGAACTGTGGCATCTCCAAAATACGCATCTCCTTCTTTCTGCTTCAAGGCATCTTCTGCCCCCTCCAGTCTCTCTTAACATTCAAATTCTAATTACCAGACTGGACTTTACAAGTGGAACATAAATAACATTACATAGATAATTAAGATGTATCTTTAATTGGAGCTGGTTTCAGTGTGCTAATTGCATAATTCAGCTGTCTGTTAAATAGCTTTTCCAGTGTGAAAATTGCCCATTTATGGGTTATGCTTGTGGGTGTATCATACTGCCCTTTACTCAATAAAATGACTCAGTGGTTTCAGGTATGGGTTCACCTTGATGACTTAACTTTGTTTTTGTTTCTTGAACAAAGGACTTTGGAACTGCTTCCCCCAGTTGAAATTTGCTGCTTGCTGTTCCAGAATAGGAAAAGCAATTTATAGCACACACACACAGAGAGAGAGAGAGAGAGAGAGTTGCCCCAACATTGGGAGAAGGTTAACTCCTGTATCATTAAAAAGCTGTGTTCCCTTTGTCCCCATAATGCCATTGCTATGCCTGGAAAAATACTAAGATACTGAACTCTATTGCGAAAGAAGTTAGCAATTAATATCATCTTTTGTTAGTAGCATTTTGCCCTATAAAAATGAAAGAAGAGTTATCAACTATGCTGAGATTAAAGTCCAAAATAAAGTATATTATCTAACAAAGAGATATCAAAATCCATAGATACTCAAGTCCTGTTATATGCAATGGCATAGTAAAGTTGTGTGCCTTATATAAAATGGCAAAATCGTGGTTTGCTTTTTGGATTTTCTTGGGGGAAAGACATTTTCAAGATGGCTGAATCCATGGATGTAGAATCTATGGATATGGGGGACTGGCTGCAGAAGAAATAGACTAACTTACAGCAAGTTACTTCCATAGTCTAGATGTGCTAGACATAGAACCAAGAACTTCAAGAACTAAACCAAGTTTTATTTTGGGGAAGTTTAAGCTTGCAGAAGAGGCCATGTAACACTTGATGAGAGTCTCCCCTCACTTCTGTAGTGTGAAACAGTACCCTTAAACACTTCCAGTGCCATTCAAAGATGGTCAGTGAGTTACTTCATTCTAAACTCTAATTGCTCCTTAATGAATGAAATTTCATATTTTCCTTTTTAGGCAGACAAACTTGAATTTCAAATATGGCCTAAGATTTTGCATAGGCCTTGTGTGGCTATAGCATTCACCATGAAATATTTCAAAACTCCCTATAAGTGTTGCTGGGGAAATTTGAAGGTCTTTTTGATGGTCAAGGAAGCTCAGCAAATCTTCAGATTAATCAGCTAAGATGACTAAACAACAAGGATGTGAATATATAGCCTTTTCACCCTTGCAAGTGAGGATGGATAATTTCTGCAATGTTTCCCCACTGTGGAGAAAACAAATATTTCTCCACCGTTCCTGTACAGAACATTTGTACATCTTCAAGTGTTTCAAGATATTATTCTGCACAGAAATACTACTGGGCTTGCACAAAAATTCTGGATATTTTTGTTGGGAAGAAAAAACACATTTTTGTGCAACAAATACTGTTTCTAGATAGTCAGGTGGGGGAGGTTGTGCAAGACTGTGGTGTTTTTGTACCAAACCCACCAATGTTGCATTAAAAGAGTGTCTATCTGGAAACTTTTTCTCTTTTGCACAAATAAAGGAGAATGGCTGGCATACTGTTTAGCAGTTGCAATATCCTAAACCGGATTAAAGATAGCCTTAGAGAGCCACTGTGGTGTAGTGTTTTGAGTGCTGGACTGTCACTCTGGAGACCAGAGTTCAAAACCCAACATGGACATGTAAAACCACTGGGTGACCTTGGGCAAGTCACACTCTCTCAGCCTCTGAGGATAGCAATGGCAACCCTGCCCACCATGAAACCTGCCAAGAAAACCTCATGATAGGGTTGCCATCAGTCTGAAATGATTTGAAGACACACAACAACAAAATTGCTGGGATTCAAGAATGCTTGAATCAAGGCACCCCACATCTAGGAAAGTGCTGTGGAGATCATTTCCCAGGATCCTTATCTCTTGCACCTCAGAATCACTTTAGTTTGGATACTGGCAGGCTGCAAAGATAGAATCATAGAATCATAGAATCATAGAGTTGGAAGAGACCACAAGGGCCATCCAGTCCAACCTCCTGCCATGCAGGAAATCACAATCAAAGCATCCCCGACAGACGGCCATCCAGCCTCTGTTTGAAGACCTCTAAGGAAGGAGACTCCACTACACTTCGAGGGAGTTTGTTCCAATGTCGAACAGCCCTTACTGTCAGGAATGTTGAGATGGAATCTCTTTTCCTGCAGCTTGCATCCATTGCTCCGGGTCCTAGTCTCTGGAGCAGCAGAAAACAAGCTTGCTCCCTCCTCAATATGACATCCCTTCAAATATTTAAACAGGGCTATCATATCACCTCTTAACCTTCTTTTCTCCAGGCTAAACATCCCCAGCTCCCTAAGTCGTTCCTCATAGGGCAAGGTTTCCAGACTTTTCACCATTTTAGTCGCTCTCCTTTGGACACGCTCCAGTTTCTCAATGTCCTTTTTGAATTGTGGTGCCTAGAACTGGACACAATATTCTAGGTGGGGCCTGACCAAAGCACTATTACTTCCCTGGATCTAGACACTATACTTCTATTGATGCAGCCTAAAATCGCATTGGCCTTGTTAGCTGCCACATCACACTGTTGACTAATGTTCAACTTGTGGTCTACTTGGACTCCTAGATCCCTTTCACATGTAGTTTCATTCAGCCAGGTGTCCCCCATCCTATATCTGTGCTTTTCATTTTTCTGCCCTAAGTGCAGTACCTTACATTTCTCCGTGTTGAATTTCATCTTGTTAGCTTTGGCCCAGCTTTCTAGTCTATTCAGGTCATTTTGAATCTTGATCCTGTCCTCTGGAGAGAGGACATTGTCACTCCACCATCAGAATTACAGTGAGAATACAAGATCCTGTCCTGTGTATGTTTGCAAAAGACATGATTTATGTGAATATACTGTACCTTTGTGTATTTCTCTGTAGAATAATTTCCTGAAACTCTTCAAGGTATGTAAATACCAGGCAAAAACTGTGTAGAATTCTTGCCACAGTATTATTCTTCCTGACCGGTTTCCCCAAGAAACCTATTTTTGGCCAGGAAATAAATAACAACCACAATAACGAAAAATTCCATCTCTACTAACTAAGCCTTTTACAGGTGGCATCAAAACGCAAGGAAATTAGGCGTTCTTGTCACAGCTTGCACTCTGTGTATTAAGAATGAAAGTTACATTTTTCTCTATAGCATTTTTTTTCTTCCTTTTCATAGCAAAGTTATATTTTCAACAGGTTTACATAAAACATAGTCTAGAAAAGAGGAGCAGAAATGAAATTTCATTGTATTTCGAGAAATCAGGCCAGCTGCTTGAGGAAAAACACAACCAACTTTGCCGTCTGATCTTAAATATCTCAGTTCAGTTCAAGAGATTAAATGGTACATTGGCCCACAGCACCCAAAATTGGATTCCAGTCCTTGGCAAATGCCTAATTGTGCCAAGCCAGTATTACATTTAGACTGGTGGCTGATGGCTTCCACTCCATGGTTTATTCCACCATTCAAAGGTAAAGTCCAAGGCATTGAGCTTTATCCTGAAGTAGGTTCATCAACTTGGACAGCTCCTTCAACATTTCAACTAAAACCCAGAATGGACTCAATGCCAAGCCATATTTCATAGTTTGCATCCCACAGTTCATATCCAAATGAGCACATCACACTATGGAATTTGGAGTGGATCTGTACCTGAATAATGGAGCACATGCTTTCCAAGCAGAAAGTCCCATGTTCAGTCATTGGCCTCCCCAGGTAATGTAGAACAAGCTTGTCTGAAGTCTCAGAAAGCTGCTGCCAGTCAGTCTTGATAATATTTGGTAGATGTACCATTGGTTCATAGTATGAAGCATCTTCCTATCTTCTTTATTCTGTGCATATATATTGACCAAGAAGCCTCACTGAGTTCAACACCACCATGCTGGATATCTTGTTGTATTCCTGGCATAAGAACAGGCTATTTTTTGCAGACAGGAATGACTTTAGTCATTCCATTAAGTTTTATGGGATGATATCCTTGGGGGATAAATGTGATTATTGTTACATTGTTTTATAGAAATAGTGCAGCCACTTGAGAAAGGTTGGTTATAAATGGGAGAGACATTTAAATAAATGCATGAAAATCGCTGCAGGTTTATTGGAGAAAGGAGGGCAAACCTACATATTCTCACATTTGCTGAAAATGGATCCTCAAGGACAAGAAACATTTTTCTTAACTCCCCTGCCCCAGTGTTTCCTCTATAAAGACTGATCAAAGAGCACACAAAGTCCTCTTGCTAATTGTTGTATATACAATTCTGTTGGTGGGGAGGGAAAACCTGGAATGACAAACGTACATGTTTTTGCAAGCTTTCTCTATGGAGTCCAGCATATTTTCATGAACAATGAAAAAGTGGTTTTGTTTAAGGCATTATTAAAAATATATATATTTTTAATTTAAATTATTTTTAATTATTGCTTGGAAATCTCCAGATCTAAGCTGCCTATAGATATATATTTTTTAAAGCAAGTAAGTAAAACAAAGCAGCCGTCTTCTCCTTGGAGAGTCATGAGTGCTGGGTTTTTGTGAAAATGCTAAATTGTTTCTCTTGGAGATGTAGAGAACCACGGACGTAGCTAGGATTTTAGGAAGGGGAGGGTCCAGACTAAGTTTCACCATTATAATGGGGCTTGGGTGTGGCGACGCAGCAGCACACACCATTCATTTTTCTAATGGAAGGGGGGGTCTGGACCCCAAGAACCCCCCTCCCTTGGCTACGTCCCTGAGAGAACGCATGTCGCTGACCCTTCTTTAAAGGCCCAAAGTGAGTCATTTCCTTTTAATATAGGTCCAAAACAAACTGCAGAAATAATCGTTTGAGATAGCTTTAACTGCCCTGGCTCAGTGCTAGGGAATTATGGGAATTGTCATTTTGTGAGACATTTGGCCATCTCTGCAGAGAGCTTTGGCGCCACAATAAAATACAATTCCCAGGATTCCCTAGCACTGACTGCTAGGACAGTTAAAGTTGTCTCAAACTGGATTATTTCTGTGTTTTAAACCATAAAAATCAATCTTAGATGGCTTCCTTCAATGTCCACCATCAAGGATTTCACTGATGTTGATATTCATTGTTGTTGTTATTGCGTGTCATCAAGTTGTTTTTGACTTATAGCACCCTAAGGCAAACCTATCATGGAGTTTTCTTGGCAAGATTTGTTCAGAGGGGGTTTGCCATTGCCTTCCACTTGGGCTGAGAGCATGTGACTTGCCCAAGGCCATCCAGTGGTTATCATAGCTGAGCAGGGAACTGAACCCTGATCTCTTTCAGTCAAACCACTGTGTGCTTTTTAGGAAAGTTTTTAAAAAGCTTTCTGTTGAAGGAGCAGTTAATTTCTTCATTAAGTTGCCTATCTGTTTCTCCAATCACCAGTTCCTTGCCTCGTAAAGAAATTCCCAGAGAGGACGAGCCACAGTGTCAAAAGCCATGATGTTCCAGTTCACTTTGCCACCTTTTCCACACGCTCCATGGCTTGTCTACACCTAATTCTTGATGTGTTCTAAGTAATGACACACCGTTTGGAAACCAACGAATCGTGAATCAAAGCCGCTGGTTACTTTCATAAAAGAGACATTAGAAACCCAAAACATAAAGATCATTTTATCTTTATTAATAGTTTAATGCGTATGAGAAAGCTATTTGACATTTTTTACACCTCAAACTCTTTTCTTCATGCATTGCTGAGCAGACTGCACCAGAGTTCATCCACTTAAATCCATTTAATAACTCAGCAGAGATTCTGGCAGGCTACAGGTTGATGTCAGTATATGGCGGTATTTAACTAGCAGAAGCGCGCCATCCAAACCTTGCATTACATTTAAACATTACTGCTAATAATGAAACTGTAATTGGGGTTGCCATTAGATCAACCCAAACATTCCTAAACACATATTTGTTAACAACTTTGTTGTTTCAAAATGCACATGCTACAGGCAAAATGATCATCACCAAAGTAGGTGGAAGAGACAGAAGGATAAGGCTGACCAACCTGTAAGTTAAAGGGGAGGGGGATAACTTTTATTTATTTTTTAAATTTATTTCTAGGATTTATAACCTGCCTTTCTCTCACAATGGGATTCAGACTTTTGTCACTCTGGGTCTCATACAGCAGCCTGCTTAAGTTCTCTCATAGAATCATGTGGATTGTTGAGGATCAACTCACCTCTTAGCCCCAACCCCTTCACCTGCCTGGTGCTAACTGGGATCTTTGTCTTGGGCACTCAGTCTAGGAAAGGTATGGGCAACTGTGACCCTATAGATTTTGTTAGGCTGCAGCCATCATCAGCTCTAGCCAGCATACCCAATGGCAAAGGTCAATGGGAGCTGTAGCCCAACCACACCTGGAAAGCTAAATGTCATGTTTTATAAAGCTGATTTGGTATGCTGTGTGTGCAGATAACCTTCCTGTTGTCTTTTAGGACAAAGCCACAACTGCACTGCAGAATTAATGCAGTTTCAAACGTGGGCAAGTCACTCTCTCTCAGCCTCAGAGGAAGGCAATAACAAACCTCCTCTGAAGAAAGTTGCCTAGAAAACCCCATGATAGTTTCAACTTAGGGTCACCAGAAATCAGAAACAACTTGAAGGTACACAACCACCACCACCACAACAACAACTCCCCTTTAATAATAATAATAATACTGTTTATTTATAGCCCACTTTTCCAAGGAAGATCAAAGCGGGTTACAACACTCATGCCTTATTTTTTTATTCTTTTCTGTCATGTATCCCCCAGATCCAGGCCACAGCCAAGGCCTGTAGATTCTTTCTCTACAATACTGCTAAAATCTGTCCATTTCTTTCGGCCTCTACTGCCAAGACTCTGGTCCATGCTCTTGTCGCCTTGTGACTAGATTATTATAACCTCCTTCAGGCAGGGCTTCCTGTCTTTCACCTCCATCCTTTAATTTTAGTCCAGCATTCAGCTGCACGCATTATTACATCCACTCGCCACTCTAACCATATTTCTCCTCTACTATCATCTCTTCACCGGCTTCCCTTCCCCTTCCGTATTCAGTATAAGCTTTTGTTGTTAACTTTTAAAGCCCTCCATGGGCTGGCCCTTCCTTATTTATCTGAACTTCTTTCTCCCCACATTCCCACTCATGCCCTCCATTCTGGTAGCCAAGGTCTGCTGTCTCAGCCCAGGATTTTCTCTGCCCCGTTCCAGATTCGTCCCTTTTCACTTGCTGCCCCTCACTCCTGGAACCTCCTTCCCCCACGACAAGCACGGCTCATCACTTCTTTAACCAGTTTCAAAACTGAATTGAAGACCATCCTGTTCAGAGAAGCATTCCCAGGCATTGCATGACTGTTTATCTGATTGTTATCTGATATTTTATTTTATTTGATGTTCTCAATCTGTTGCCTCCTTATTTTATCTAATTCTATCTTGTATTGCTATCTATTGTTTTATATGTATTTTGTAGAATGTAGGCCACTGGCAGGTTTCATTTTTATTGATTTTATTGTCTGTATGTACAGTGCTGTGTAAATCTACAGCACTATATAAATAAAGTATAACAACAACAACAATAACGCTACTACTTTAACTGGCATGGCTCAATGCTATGGAATCCTAGGATTTGCTCTGTGTCAGTCTCATCTTCTGTGAAATCAGCAGCAATTAAGGATATGTTTGCATTAGTTCTTCTCTTCTTGTCAGGCCTTACGTGGCAATAGTGTTGATGGCTATGTAGTATGATGCTGAAATTATGCTCATTCACACTACACACTATGCTCATCCACACTATGTCTGCATTTCAACCTGAACTAGAAGCTGTTGGGCACAGATCAAATCTCAGCACCTCCAGATGCCACCGTGTACAGGAATAACCTACAAGAAGTTCAGATCTTAAATTAATTCCTTTGTGAGCAAAATTCAAACACTATGGCTAGAATCCTGTTGCCTAATCCAAAATAGAGTAGAGCCATTACATTAATTGTTGACTGGTGAGTCAACATCTGGATAAACCCAGTTAATTCAATGGTTCTTCTCTTTGCAGGAGTAACAATAGGATTCAGGTCATAGTTTTAGGTAAAGATAAATGTGCTGACTTGTCTCTCTTTTTTTAAAAAAAGTATTAGTTTTTTACTCAAATTGTATAACACATATCACACAAGACACATTCCACATACAAACCACATGGCATGAAGCTAACTAAATGTTTCCCAAATGTTGAGAAGTCAGCTTAAATTATCATTTTTGTGTCAATATGCCTTTCTTTAAAAACGATAGGAAAAGAATGTACAAAGCCTTTGCAGATAACTAATAGTATCGATTAGTGATTCAAGAAATGATGTTATTGAATTAATGTCAGAAATAGAGAAATTTGGAGAAATATTGGGACAATAATAACAAAAAATCTGAAACTTGAAGAAATTCAAATGTTGGAAGAAAAGTCAGGATTAAAACAAAAAAAAAATATCAAGTATCTGGGCATTAGATCACTAATAAAAACTCTGATTTATAGGTAAACAACTATAAGAAAATATGAGGAACCATAAAGGAAGACCTCAAAAAATGGAAAAATTAGAACCTACCACTATTTGGAAAAATTGCCACAATTAAGATGAGTATTCATCCAAAGATACTCTTCCTGTTTCAATCATTACCAATTATGAAATTAGATCTTTTCATAAGCCAGAATTCTATGTATCTCCTCACATTTCCAACATAAATTGTTGGTGTCCTTTTAAATCTTCGTGAGTCTAGGTCACAGCACCTTGTATTGACATTGTTGGTTTTCCATACTTTCCCCTCAATTTTCCAAGTTTACATTATTACCTATATCTTTGCCCCATTTTACCATATAATCTTTAACTATTTTACTGCTCTAGGTTAAATTCCAACAAAATTTTGTACAAATTATCAATCAAATGCTTTCCTCCTTTAACAGATTATTTTTTAAAAAATTCCAAACCAAACTTCTTTATCATTGTCTATCTTAAATCCTTCTGAATTTTGTAAATATGGGTACCACTGGATGCTGAGCCCACCCTCTATTAGTCCTGTCTACTTTTTAGTTTGCATGACTCTTTTAGATTCATCAGATCTTTATGGGTTACCCACTCTCCCTGCCTTCATAATGCTTTACGTGTGTGTGTGTGTGTGTGTGTGTGTGTGTGTGTGTGTATATATATATGCCTTCTGGTCACCTGTTGACTTACGATGACCCCATGAATTTCATAGGGTTTTCTCTAGCAAGGAATAATCAAGAGGTGGTTTTCCCAGTTCCTTCCTCTGAAGCATAACCCACAGCAGTGGTTCTATATTTTACCCTTGTGATCTCCTTTGCAGCTACATGTGGATGTCACACACACACACACCCGCTCACTTGACATAGTACATGGATAAAAGTATTTGGTTTATTTAGTGTGTGTATTTTCATTTGTACATTTATGTATGTTCATATTAGAACATTTTATAGAGAATTAACATCGTGCAAATTAGAACAGTTTTATTTAATTTATTTCAACATTTAACTCAATGCATGTGTGAATTTTACACATAAAAAAGTTTGGGAAGAGGAGGAGCAGGAGGGGTCAGTGCTTCCAAGTCTCATGCCCCTTGTGTAGCTCTCATACCCTGCCCTGGGGGCCCTGCCCCACCATTTGAGAACCACTGTACTACAGCACCAGGTATTCCTTGGTGGTCCCCAGGGCTGACCTTGCCTACCTTCCAAGATCAGACAGGATCTGGTGCCTTTAGGATACCTCTGGAATTTTCTATGAAATATTTAGAAGGCACCAACAGGATGTTGTAGCTGACTGGCAGCAGGAGGGAAGGGCAAGCATCATAACATGGCAGTAGCAATCATGGGCTGTTAGGATCTACAATACCCAGGAGCTAATGTTAATGAATGTGTGAATGTGTAGAAAATCAGAGCCTAGATCCCCGGAAAAGTGAACAGTGTTTAAAGGCCATGGAAACATCTGATCTGGCCATGGTGACGCATGCCTTAGTCAGTGATAGGGGCTAATTAAAATCAATTCCATTATTAATTAAGTGTGTTTACAAATGTGTAAGAATTTTCTAATGCCAAATCAATTTGTTGTAATGTATCCAACCAACAAAGGTTAGACATTGCACACAAGCACATCATGGACAGGAAGGGGGAGTGAGGAAGGAACCTTTTTCTTGTCCCATGTTTCTGATTTCTTCTCTTGCCAGCTGTGCTATTTAATTCCAGAGGATTCATTTACACCTACAGATCAGGAAATGGGGATTCTGGAGAGTGGGAAAGGAAGGAATAATAATAATAAACTTTAATTTATATCCCGCTTTTTGTTTCCATAATCAAAGTGGCGTACAACCTTTAAAAAATACAATATATACAATTCCCCCCTTAAAAAAGGATTAAACAATTCCATCTATTAAAATTACAGGCAATAAAAATCTAAAAAGAATACTACAATAATAAAATAACGGTGGGCAGAGTCTTCACTTGTATATGTCTGTGGGGGGAGCGTTACATGGCTGGGATCTATTCCGGGAAGGCCTGCCAGAAGAGATCCGTCTTGACAGCTTTCTTGAAGCTCTCAGGGTTGGCAATTTGACAGATTTCATCTGGCAGGCCATTCCATAAAGTGGGAGCGATCGCAGAAAAAGTCCTCTGGGAGGTTGCTGTCAATCTGGTCTTTGTGGACTGCAATAAATTCCTCCCAGAGCATCTGAGGGTACGGGGCGGATTGTATGGAAGGAGGTGATCCCTTAAGTAGGTTGGGCCCAAGCCATGGAGGGCTTTAAAGGTAATGACCAACACCTTGTACTGTGCCCGGAAACGAATAGGCAGCCAGTGGAGTGATTTTAATATAGGTGTAATATGGTCACTCCTAATTGTTCCTGTAATCAATCTGGCTGCCATATTCTGCACCAGTTGAAGTTTCCGGACTAGGCACAAGGTTAGCCCGATGTAGAGCGCATTGCAAAAATCAAGTCTTGAGGTTACCAGCGCATGTACTACAGTTTCGAGGTCACCTTGTTCCAGGAAAGGGCGCAGCTGACGTATCAGCCGGAGCTGATAACAGGCACTCTTGACCGTCGCATTCACCTGATTCCTCATCTGAAGCGACGAGTCAAGAAGCACCTCTAAGCTGCAAACACAGTCCTTTGAGGGGAGCGTGAACCCCTCTAGGACTGGAGGTTGCGGCCCGATACCTGGTTTGGGGGCCCCTACTGTAAGTATTTCTGTTTTGTCTGGATTCAGCTTGAGCTTGTTTTCCCTCATCCAGTCCATTACTGCTGCAAGACACTGCTGATGACCGAGACATGGAGAAGTATATTTGGGTGTCATCGGCATACTGATAACACCCCGCTCCATGTCTACGGATGATTTCTCCCAACGGCTTCATATAGATGTTGAATAACATCGGAGACAGGATGGCGCCCTGAGGGACGCCGCAATTAAGCTCTGTTTTTGAAGAGCAACTGTCCCTGAGCATCACCCTCTGAAATCTACCTGAGAGGAAGGAACGGAACCACTGCAAAGCAGTGCCTCCAATCCCTAGCTCTCTCAGGCGTTCCAAGAGGATGTTGTGGTCTATTGTGTCAAATGCCGCTGAGAGGTCTAATAGCACCAACAGGGTCACGATTCCTCTGTTGATGCTTAGATGAATGTCATCAGTTAAGGCGACCATGACAGCCTCCACCCCATATCCTGTCCTGAAGCCAGTTTGAAATGGATCTAGAAAATCGGCTTCATCCAAGACCACTTGAAGCTGAAGAGCAAAAGCCCTCTCAATCACCTTACTCAAGAATGGCATATGGGAAACAGGCCTATAATTTTTCATGTCCAGGGGGTCCAGGGAAGGTTTTTTCAGAAGCGGCCTAACAACCGCTTCCTTTAAGGCAGATGGTACACAACCTTCCCTAAGGGATGCATTGATGACATGTCTAAGAAATGCCATCAAGGCATCACCCCCCTGGATGGCCAGCCATGATGGGCAGAGGTCGAGAGGGCATGTCGTCTTCCTCACCTTTCCAAGGATCTTGTCCACGTCATCAGTACTCACAAGCTCAAATTGATCCAGTCTAGTCTCATAAACGGATTGACTGGACACCTCATCAGTTGATTTTGCCCCAATATTGGCATCCAGGTGGGCTATTATCTGAGAGATTTTACCTGCAAAGTAGTTGTTAAATGCATCACAGCAGACTGTTGTCGGGTTAAGTAGAGGGTTCTGAGTAGATGGCATCACTATCAGTTCCCTCATCACCCTAAACAGTTCTGCCGGACGAGACTTTGCAGATGCAATGCGAGCAGACGAGAAGGATCTCCTCGTTGCTTTTATTGCCTCTCTATAAGAATTAAGAAATTTCTTATGATGAGTTCTGTCAGCTAAGAGTCCAGTTGAGCACCATTTGTGCTCTAGTCGTTGTCCCACCCGCTTCACATTCTTCAGCTCTCTGGTATACAAGGGCTTTCGTTTCAAAGCAGGTGGGAAAGGACACTTGGGAGCGATTGTGTCAATAGCCCCGGTAAGATCGGTGTTCCATGTGTTCACCAGAGCTTCGACAGAATCACCGGCATTATCAACCAACAAACCCTCTAGGGCTTTCTGGAATCCAATTGGTTCCATTAGCCTTCGAGGGCGGACCATTCTAATAGGTCCTCCACCCCCAAGGAGAGAGACAGTGGCTCTTAGTTCAGCCCTGACCAGGAAATGATCCGTCCATGACAGTTCAGAGGTATTAACTACCTCTGCCCATGGATATTCCTGTTCCGAACTGAAGATCGCATCGAGAGTATGACCTGCAGAATGTGTTGGCCCGGTAATCAATTGGGAGAGGCCCATGGCTGTAATGTTTCCATACTAATTCCTCCTAAAACAGTTCTGTATAGGGAATGCATCATGTCAAAAAACAAAATAAAGTAGGAAGTCAGATTCATGAAATGTTGAAACATAGACAGCTCAATGAAGCTTAGGAACACCAATAATCCAGCTGACCCCTACAAAAAAGAACAGTCAATGATATGTGTGACTCTGATCTGGGCCCAGAAAGATGTTTGACTGCATCCAGATAAAACTCCGGATCCATGGGCTGCAATCCATCATAAATAGGTAGTTGCTGAATTGGCCATTGCTAGCAGGAGTGGTGCTGAGAATCCCATGTTTTGCAACAGGCAACCAATTTTCCCTTTTGGCAGCTGGTTATTGGATTTGGAAGTCTCACTGACCACCTTCCTTTCATCAGACTTTCCTCTGATTTATCCTTTCATTTATGTGTAGTTAAGATTGGACAGCCTCAAAGGCAGGTGTCAATCGAATATGGCACGGAGAGGGAACATCATTGGGCAAATTGAATTCTCATTTGCCAAATGAGGTGGCCAATGAAATCCAAAAGCCAGGACAACAGCTACATACGATCAAACTGTAATGAACTGTAAGAAGAATTTCAGCTGTGTCCTTTTGCTTCAGACCCAAAGTGTTCAGCAGCTGGCTCACATGAGGCTTTCTCATTCTGAAATCACAGAAATGATAACATCATTGTTACTTTAGCTTCATACCAGGGTATTCCCCAGTTTTTCTTGACACTAGACAGATTTCAAGCTGAAGGAGCACAGCAAGGAAGCAGGTTTTCAAATTTATAAGACAAGCTTCCTTTTATCCTGAACAGATGCCCACGTCTTCATGAACGTACATAGGAAAACCTCACTGTAACATCTCGATTTCAAACGCCTCTCTGGGACTTTGTTTATTCAACTAACAACCTTACAAATTATTAGCACAAAAAAGCCACCACTTTGCATTTTCTGGAATGTGTTATCCTATTAAGCAAAGTATCATTCTGTATGTTTATAACTTACACAATTACTGTTCTTGATTAACAACTAAAACTGATGAGTTGGCCTTTCGCAAAGCCGTAAGCAAAGTCAGCCAAGCAGAAAATATAAGGGAAGGGAAAACAATTAAAAGTTATTTTAGTTGTTATGTCAGAATTGATTGTTGTATTTACATATTCTTTCTGAGCCCCCTACTCTGTTCCCCAATAAAATATGAATATTTTTGTTGTAGAGATAAAGTAGTGGCTTTTGTAGGGGATTGTTCTGCTGTAACTTTATACATTTCAGATTTATTACATTGTGCCTGGATTAGCAAGCATCATGCATGTGATGTGTTAAAGGGAGAATTAAATCCATGAAATACAAAAACAAATTAGTACTGTATAGTCAGACTATCTGGAGTCTTCCCTGCTGTACAGCTAGTGGTGCAAATATGGAGTAGCAGCCTGTGTTTGCTTGATAAAATCAGCATGTATGTGGAACCACTCCATCCAGAACAAAATTTATGAAATGTGTTACACGCTTTTGCAAACCTGCAAGTGGAATATTCAAAACACACCATAAGAATGATTAATCACATCAAGAAAAGGAAAGCGAGCATTTTGCAAATGCTATTACAGAGTACTGGTGTTCTAAAAACACTTAATTCTGCAGAGGGTTATAAATTGGTGCTCAGGTTTAATGGGATTTAAAGAACCAACCAAGTTCTTCTCATTTAAATTTTTATTGATTATGTTGCAAAGGTGATATAACATACTGGAAATCATCTCAGCATCAGCATGGGCTTTCCACTAAATAAACGTGTGGCAAGAGAGGTAGTGGCTTCTCTCAGCTGGGCACTAAATGGCAAGTAGAATGGCTTTGGAGTCATTCAGATGGCCAGGATATTGTTGCCCTTGGCTCTCTCAGCTGGCTCCTATGGCAGGGCTTGTTGGCCCTGAAATGGTCAGCCTAGGCTTTCTTAGTATAGTGAACAAATTAGTTTGTGCGGTTGCGTACTAGGCTTATGCTGAATGTGCCATGTTACAACAATTTGCACTTCAAAGCATGGGGGTGGGGGTCTGTTTCAATTTTAATGTAAGATAATATAATACCTGATAGTTTGCGCTTGATGTTTTTTAAAGTTTCAGAGCTACTTTAAACCCAGTAGTCCCAACCTCCTGAGAAATGCAGGCCAAATTCGACACGATGTGGAAGATATAATCACAAATTTCCTGATGTTTTCATAGTTATCTTAAAACAGCCACTGGGGACTCTGGTTTTCATCTTAGCATTAGTGTGTGGAAGGAGGTCCAGTCTTGTTTGGAACTGAACTCCATTTGCTTCAATATGTGCAATGGGCTCGTGTCTTGTTAGTAAGATACACAAATATAAGCCAAACACACACATATATTGGGGGGGGGGGGACATTGTGGAAGTTGGTATTACCTTTCATCCTTCCTAACCATCAAATTTCCTCTCCCAGGACTCATCATTTTATGCATCATAGCCTTCCCAGAGCCATTCAGTGGCTGATGAAGAACAGGAGGGAATCAGAGAAGCATCTGGCTGTATCTCCATAGCCAGATGCAGGATGATTATGCCATCCACTGAGATCTGTGGAAGAACCTGGTGGATCTTGGGAGATGATGTCACCGGTCCATGTCTGGGCATAGGGACATAGACACTGAATGGCTTGGGATGGGACTGCAGCAGTTAAATGGTGAGTCTGGGGGCGGGGAGGGTTGAGAGGAGACAGGTAATATCATTCAGCATAACAGCACAGCATTTTTGCATAGTGTATCTAGGTGACAACCAAAAAGGAATTAAAAGTGTACTTAAGCAGGTGAAATTCCTGTATGCTGTAACTTGATTCTCCCAACCAGGAGTATGGACAAAAAGTCATGGAATTCCATAGCCGTGTTAGTCTGGAGAATCAGAATGTGAAGGGATCTTGTAGCATCTTTGAGACTGCCTGAAAAAATCAAACTGGTAGCATGAGCTTTCATAGAGTGAAGTAAACTGAAGTCTACAAAAGCCCATGCTACCAGTTTCTTTCTTTCATTTAGTCTCCAAGATTCTACAAGATCCCAGTGTGGTTAAGTTACAGAATAAAAGAGGTAATATTATTATATAATATTGGGGCTGTACAACTAATTCAGCTGAATTTTAAAGTAAATCAGGACAATTCAAACCAACCTGTACTAGCTCTAAATTGGATAATACTGGCCCAGTTAAATTCTAGAGTGAAATTGCATAGTCTAAAGTTAATTAGAGACAAGGTCCAAAACGCACTGTACAATTAATCTAGTTTGAGACCAGTTTAACTGCCCTGGTGTCATTTCCAAGGGACCAAGATTTGAAAAGCCAAAAAAACATCACAGAGAAATTGACTGACGGTTTATTGGGATTCCAAAACAGGTTCGCTAATTTGTGCCCCAAACATCCTACCTTTGTCCAGCCCATGCTCTTGCTATCATATTAAAGTGTTCTTTAAACCGGCCGCTCCAGCTCCCTATCTCCCTATCAATCCATCTCCTCCTGGAAGGAACGCATTGCTTTGTTGACCATCAAAGTCTTCCTTAGAAACCAACAGGGTCATATACTCTATCTTCTTCAGTAATTATTGCCCATCTGTCCCTGGTTTGCATTTTAGTTGGAATACACTTCACATTCCCTATTTGCCTTTTTTCTCCCTCCCTTCGTTCTCCCCTCCAATAAACCAAATCCCATTACTTCTACTTCACAACTTCAAAATATTACTACATCACTAAATCAACATACTACTACATTAATATATTCCCTCTCATGTTTCCATGGCTCAATGCTAGGATATTCTGGGAATTGTTGTTTTGTGAGACATTTAGATCAGTTGGATTGGATCAGTTTAGGTCTGAACTGAGTTGGATCAAATTTGCCCCAAATTCAAATAACTGAATCAGGCTCCATACCAGACTGAGGGAACGTGCACAGCCTACGTAATAATACTCAGCATCAAAGCAGTTTACACAAAAATATTGTTAGACATTTGAAGAAGATCCTATGGGCTATAAAACCTTTCAGTTTGGCTTCTGCAACAGAAAGCCAATATTCATGTTTCCAGTTATTAAAATTATTCATGGGTGTCAACAAGCATACAGACAGTCCCTGTTCAGTGGAGGCATTGTGTTGCTAGTATTAACACAATGCCTCTGGCAGCTTGTGCTGAAGGACAAAATATTTGAAGATGGAACTGTCTCGAACATGGCTAACAAAGTCATATGTTAACATGCATTCCCTATATCCACCAGTCCTTACCAAAAAAGGCAATGTAGCTTTTCCAACTTTTAAGGACCCAAGCTAGTCCGTGACAATTACACACTTTTCACCAACGGGCAGAACATAAGATATATATAATCAAAAATAGATGATAAAACACATCACCATAAAATGCTAAAGTATTACTAATATAATAAAAATCAAATCCTTATCAGTTGTTTCCCATCTTGGCCACCTAAGACACGCTCAGCAATTAATCCAGCAAGCCAAAGAGGAAGTTTTTCAATTCTTTACCAAAGCAAGTAAGATCCTCATCCAACTGGAAGTACAAAGGAAGACTGCTCCAGAAATGTGGAGCCAGATCCTGAAAGGCTTGAAGACTTGACAGAGACATACACATTCGTGGAATCCTTTGTCCTTGATGGTTCATACCATGCTAGCTAAGCTGCCAGATACTGGGGAAGCTTAAAGAGCAGGGCTTAAACACCAGGACCAAAAGCTAGTATTGAGCCCAGACACAAACTGGTAGCCAGTGGATTGATCTATGAGGAGAAGAGATATAGGAGTATTTAGGGAGATTTAAAACAACCTAAAGAGCACTGTTCTGGGTTAAAACCAGTTGAAGACAAAGTTGCCAGTAGGCTATTACAAAAGTCCAAATGTGAAATAACCAAAGTCTGGACAAGCCAATGGGTTGTCTAGACAGTCAAAAACCTACGGATCCTACTAATGTTCAAAAGATCAAAGTTACATGCCTTAGCAGTTGCCCCGATAAAGTAGGGACAAAGGATCATGCACCAGGACTCCAAGGTTCCTGACAACTGAGATGGGGCAAGTGTATAACCCTGTAAACACATCCGGCATGAAAGTGGGGCTACTGGGCGGTCAGGCTGAAACACGTATGTGTGTATTATACAAATTGCTGCAGATTTTCACACATTCACACCCATGGGCAATTGTCTTCACTTTTCTGAGCACATTTGCATTTATTCACTCTGTTCACCCTCTCTCTACCAAAAATGTGCAGCTATCTGAATGCATACGAAGCAGACGGATAGCTAATGTGCAATAACACACATTTCTGTGGATTTTCATACATGCTCTCTTAAAAACATCAAAGCCTTTTTCTGCAGAGTTTAAGGACTTTGAAAAGGAGCCCTAAAAGACCAAACTCCTGTGAATCACATGTGGCAGATCACATTCTATTCTACTGGAATGAGGAGTATTTTAATCGTGTAGACAAACCCTAGGTCATCCTGTCTTCTTCTGGCTCTTCTGTCATGTAGTGCTTTACTGACTTCTCTTTGTTTTCATCTATAATTGATAGTGGTTTCATAATTTGGCACTCAAGCTCTAAATAAATAGCTTTGGAGAAGCTACCACTGTGTCCAGCAATGTTTACCTTTGAACAAATAAACCTATTGACGTTCTCAGCCTTCTGCTTTCTTTTGTTCACAGAAACCTAACTTTGAACATTATTTATTGTGAATTGAACCAGAAATTGTCAGGAATTATGTCTTACAAATAATGTCTCGAGCTGCATTTCTGCACCTGCCTGAAAGCAACTGTGACCTCAGACTACAGCTAAAAGGGGATTTCTCCATTCCTGCCATGCTTAATCAAATTTGGGCTGGATTGAAAAGCTAAATTTCCACTGGGCATTCAGTATGTTTAGGACTATCAAAAGGCTTTGCAGTGTCAGATCAAGTGTGTTTCATGGTAATATTTCATTTTAAATTCTGGTAGTTTGCCTCCTAGCCTCCTTTGACAGTTCACAGTATCGTGGACTTTGCATAGGTAATTGTATTGCTTCTTTTTTATTATTGTGTACATGCGTGAATAATAGAACAAATTTAACAGTGCCTGCTGTCTCCCATGACCCTCTTGGAAATGAAATGTGCCATCTCAAGGGTTTTATCCCAGAATACATTTTTTTCCCCTTTTTGTATTAACAAATGCAGACTCGCTTGAAGAAACACTGTGTTTAGACTTGAATTCTAGTCATGATTTAATGGCTTATTCTGTAGGGTGTGTGTGTCTGTGTGTGGAGAGAAAGATCTCATATCTTTTGGAGAAAAACTAAGGAATGTTTGTGACAGGAAATGACACCTCTAACCATGACAAAGTTCTGCTGTGCAGTTCTAGTGATACCAAATAATCTTTGGTGTTCATGCGTGCATGCATCTGCGTAGATTTTACTTGTTGCAAAAACTAGCGCATGGCAAATGACTTAATGGGCTTCAGAGATAAAAAGAGAGAGGCATCCAATTTGATTGATAAAGAAGACCTTTGCATTTCAATTAGAACATGAGAATTACATTAGAACATGAGGCCTGTTAACAAAGCCTCTGACAAAGAAGCTCATTTTTACATACTATTTTTGAAGCCCGTCCAGCCTCCATTTCCCTCCTTATCCTCTGTCTACCTAGAAGTTTTTTGTTTGTTTGTTTAGCAGGAGCAGCATTGGAAGGATGATGAAGGAGGGCTGGAGAAGCACAGACTTTCACTGTTGGATTAAAGTCATAAAATGCATAGTAAAAATGTGTAGTAAAAACGCGATAAATAAAGCTTGAGCTGGGAAGGAGTACCATTCTGCCAGATTAGCCTGGCATGACTTGCTTTTCTCTCTCTCTCTCTAGCCTGTTCTGCACGGACCTTTGCGCTGCCCCCGTCACATGCTAGCGGTCAGCTGAGGACCTAGCATCCATAACGGCCTCACCCCTAGCACGTGATGGGGGCGTAAAAATGGCGGCGCCCTATACAGACGGGTGTGGCCATTGTTACGTGCCAGACGCTTAGTGTCTGCACGCCCCCTTGCCTTGCGATGTCACGAGTGCGCCATTTGCACACTCGTGTGTTGTAAGCGCGGCGCGAAAAGCGGCTTCTTTTTCCACCACCGGGAAGCCTCCCCGTTTGGAGGCTGCAGCTTCCTGGTGGCGGAAATGGAGGCGGCGGCAGACCGCCGCTTTCAGGTGGTCTGTAACGCGCCTCTCCCTCTTTCTCTCTTTGATAAAATTATCAGCTTGATAGAGGAACAGAATGCTGTGCATGTAGCATATTTTAATTTCAGTAAAGCCTTCAACAAGGTCCCTCTTGATATTCTGACAAAGAAGTTAGTAAAAGGTGGGCTTAACAATGTTACTGAAGTAATAGTACCACTCTATTCTGCTTTGGTCAGACCTCACCTTAAATATTGTGTCCAGTTCTGGGCACTACAATTCGAAAAGGATGCTGACAAATTGGAATGTGTCCAAAGGAGGGTGACTAAAATGGTGACAGTTCTGGAAACCATGCTCTATGAAGGGAGGCTTAAAGAGCTGGGTATGTTTAGCTTGGAGAAGAGAAGCTTAAGAGGTGATATGATAATCCTATTTTAAAATATTGGAAAGGTGAAGATGTAGCAAGTTCATTTTCTGCAGCTCCAGAGAATAATAATAATAATAAATTATTTGTATTTTCCCGCCTCTCCTAGGTGGATCAAGGCGGGATTACAACCAAACAATAACAGCAATATACAAGAATAAAACATATAATATTTATCATTGAAAACAGTTTAAAAACAATACACTCATCTTAAATAGAAGAGTGAGGTGAAGTCCTTACAAGAGATTGGGTGGGTAGGCCCAGAGCAATGGATTTTAACTACAGGAAAAAAGAATCCACTTCAACATTAGAAAAAACCTCCTGACTATAATTGCTGTTCAACAGTGGGACATACTCCCTTGGAGTGTGGTGGAGTATGGAGGCTTTTCTTTGGAGGCTTTTCAACAGAGGCTGGATGGCCATCTGTTGGAAGGGCTTTTATTGTGTTTTCCTGTATGGCAACGGATTGGACTTCATGACCCTTGAGGTCTCTTCCCACTCTGACTCTATGATTCTAACATCAAAACAGAGGGAAAAGACATCAGTTAAGTCTGCCTTAACAGCTACTCTTGCATACAGTCGGCCCTGCCCATAGGAGGGCTTGATTTCCGCAGCTTTGAGCTTATGCTCTTTTAATGGGGCTTGGCATTTTGTAACTAAAAGACCAACCAAAAACCTTACTTCCTTTCTCTCAGCATTACAAGCTAATTGAGACATGATATTAAAAGGAAAAGAGGATGGCTGTCTGGGAAGGGATTAAGTGCAGCATATACTAACTCTTCATCTCTCCCATCCAAGGCCAGGGCAATAAAGATATTCTGCAGTTAATATGCACTAGATCATATGATATGGCAGCCTGTTTGTGCAGTTGCTAGCTGTATCCTTTTCTCAAGCACAGAATGAAGAACATGGCTATTATGCCATGACATTTGTCCCGAAACCCTGCATATCTACCACCACCTGTGGAGTTTCCATTTAACTAATAACTGTCAGTAGCTACCAACAACAGCAGGAAGAAACATCATTTTCAAGTGTTCATACACTTTATTTGCATTTTATAATTGTACTCCTTGCAACAAAATGGTAAGGTAAGTCAGTATTGTTATTCTCCCATCTTGCAGATGAAGGGACTGATTCTGAGAGAGTGTGGTGTGCTTGAAGCCCCTGGTGAGTTCATTGTAAGACGTAACAACTGAACCATAGACTACACAGAATTAATTCTCCCTGAATTAGGTTGGTTCTTTTTAGAGCTATCTATCTGTTGAAGGATATGTAAAAATAATAATAATAAAAAATAATAAAAAGGATGTGAACCAGCTGGATCGTGTCCAGAGGAGGGCAACTAAAATGGTGAAAGGTCTGGAAACCATGCCCTATGAGGAGAGACTTAGAGAGCTGGGTATGTTTAGCCTGAAGAAGAGATGGTTAAGAGGTGATATGACAGCCTTGTGTAAGTATTTGAAAGAGTGTCATACTGAGGATGGAGCAAACTTGTTCTCTGCTGCTCCAGAAAAAAGGACCTGGAGCAATGGATGCAAACTACAGGTACCTACATTAGGAGGACCCTCCTGATAATAAGAACTATTTGACAGTGGAATACATTCTCTCAGAGAATGATGGAACCTCCTTCTTTGGAGGTTTTTAAACAGGGGCTGGATGGTCCTCTATCAGGGGTGTTTTGATTGTGGGTTCTTGCATGGCAGATTGGATGGCCCTTGTGGTCTCTTTCAACTCTATGGTTCTATGATTCTCCAACACAGTTTCCTTTCCCTTAGCATTTCTTTCAGACCTGCTCAATATTCAAAATGTTGTGTAACTCTAATGTTCCCAGACAGGGAGAGTAAATTTATTACTCTTTTCACCTTCTATAGTAATCTAATCAAAATTATTTTTAGTCAATGTTTTGAAAAACCTTCATCCCAGAAGTGAGCCAGTCACTGAGTCAAAGAATCCCATGCCTTCTGGTTTTATTTATCAGCCTTTGTCATTAGGGCATGCTGGGCACGTAGAGACAAGAAAGAAGTGAGAATTCAATGGTTTGGGGAGATGTTAGGGGAATCATTTTGCATAATGGAAATAAAGTATTAATCTGTCATGTGGTAAATAGGGATATGCAGACTTGGTGAAGATTCAAAATAGCCACTTAAGTATGGGAGACTGGGAAGAAGATCTGAGGAGCGTTACAGACCGCCCCTTTGAGGCGGCCTGTAGGCACTGCTTTCCCTGGTGTATCGGGGCCTCATCTACCACAACGGCAGCCTCCGAGGCCCCGATCCACCGCTTTCCGGGCCGCAAGGAAGGGGCAAAAGGCCGCTTCCCTGCGGCCTGGAAAGGGGTGTCCTTGGGGCTTCAAGCCCCAAGGACACCTGGCTGCAGCGGGGAGGAGGAGAACGGGGACACTTGGCCCCTTTCTCCTCTGTATCGCTGGGCACAGCCATCTAAAGGCTGCGCCCAGCGACGCAAACCTGGAAGGAGCTCCTAAACAGAGCTCCTTCCAGGGCCGCGGAAAGGGCGCACTAAGCACCCTCGCATGGCCCCACTATGTAACAACTGCACCGCCTTGTTTGGAAGCGTCGTGGTCGTGACGTAGTCATGGCAGCGGCCGTGTGGAATGGCTGCTGCCATTTTGTATGTGCTGAGCACGTACTATGGTTGGGGGGGGTGCGGAAGCACCGCTGCTTCCTAATCCTAGTACATGCTCAGCACGTACTTTAAGGCCTGTCTGTAACAGGCCCGAGTTAAACAGGAATTCATATCACTGTGACTAAATGAAATAAACATGAAGATAAGGTTCTACCATCCCTTCATCATGCACAGTCCAATTGTGAGATTCAGCCTATTATTCCAATGGGTTGAAGCATGTTTCACCTGTTTGTTTGGTGCCATCTTAAATACTCTTCCCAACATGGATATGTTTAGGCTGTATAGGCATGGAGATTTTTGGCTATTCCTTATTTATTTCAGTTGTTTACTTTACTAAAATATAGCACTCATTTACTATTATATTCAGATATTTGACAAATTTCATTTTTTTGACTTCAACATCAATAATAATACAGTAATAATAATAATAATAATAATAATAATAATAATAATAATAATAATAATAATA
>NC_056523.1:216721792-216794087 GCF_019175285.1 Sceloporus undulatus
GAGTTTATTTATATCTTCCCACCTCTCCCAATTGGATCAAGGCAGGATTACAACAGAGTTTAAAAAATACAATTAAAACATTACAATGGCGGGTTATAGACCGCCGCTTTGAGGCGGTCTGCTGCCACCGCCCTTTTCTCCGTGCAGGAGCCACAGCAGCCACACCGCGCGGCTCCCGCACGGACCGAAAAAGAAGCTCCAAAATGGAGCTTCTTCTTGTGGCACCTCTGTGACATCACGAGGCGCCAGGGGCACATTTGCGACATCACAGACGCTGCGACACGCTCGGACGCACAGCATCCAATACGTAAAGATAGCGCCGGCCATGTGGAACGGCCGGTGCCATATTGTATGGACAAAGTCCGTATTAGAGCCAGGGGCGTCTAGAAGAGACGTCCCTTTTTTAAAATGGGACGTCCTGCGGATGTCCCAAGTGCCGGTCTGTAACTGGCCAATATTATTATCACACAAGTTAAAACCACAGTTAAAAACATAAAATCAACAATCATGGGGTCAGATGCTCTTGTTCCATACAGAAACAGTCTGTAATTCATAGGTCAGGTGGGTACTGTGGCCAACATGGTCAGGGGCTGGGCTACCTGATGAATTCTGGGAGCTGTAATTCAAAAGGTAACTTTTCAAAACTCTGATTACATTTGCAGTTTCAATTTCAAAAAAAGACTAGTTCTCCTCCTGGAAATGGAGTATGGTAGGCAATGCATATCATTAAAAAGTACAGTCAGCCTTCTTATACACGGATTTTTTATACATGGATTCAAGCATCCAAGGTTTCAAAATGTTCAATAAAAGTATGAATTTCAAATATCAAACCTTGATTTTCCATTTTTATAAGGGACACCATGTTTCTATGTCATTATCTTTAATGGGACTTGAGCATACACAGATTTTGTTATACACGGGGGATCTTGGAACCAAACCCCAGACTATAACAAAGGTTCATTGTACATGGAACTGTATTGCATGTTGTTGTCAGCTTGAGAATTGGCGAATCTGCTGGTCAGATCCAGGCTTTTTTGGGTTAAGAGATAGGTGAAGAATCCAGATTAGAGACAGGCAATGCAGCCTCCATTTCAGCCAGAGCAGGCAAATACTACAGAGAGCAACAAGTCAAACAGGAGCAGAGGTGGAAGCAACACTTCATACACAGGCTTAAATACCAGACGTGAAGCAATTAGCCACCTGGTTTTCAAGGCCAGGCAACTATAAATCTCTCAGCAGTAGAAAAGATTCCTCATTGCAGTTTTATATCAGCTTTATGGTGCATTTGTAGGCTCTTCCTACTCTGACTCCTTCATGTCAGATTCCTCAAAGTGAGCTATTGCAGGAAGCTGGTATGCTGATGCATACTGAGAAAAACCTAGAAAACTGGGTTTTGGACTCTGTAAGATAATGAAATTTTAGGGTGCTTGCTGTTTCCCTTGAACAGGGATTGGAAACAATCATTTGGGGAAAGAGTCATTGAAGGCTATATACTGTCAGTGGCATGAAGTCCCAAAGCATTGTTACACAGTGACACAGTAGTCTCATAGGCACAAATAACAAACGAAAGGTTTCCACCACCTTTCAGAAACATGCTTTCTAGCAACTAGGTCTTTCAATGCTTGCAAATTAAAGACAGATTCCATTAATCTGATGAGGGATCCAATCTTTTTTCAGTTCTTCTTGCCTGAGAAGCTCACTTGAGACTGCTCACATGTGCAGTTCCAAAGCTTTCCTGCCAAAAAAAGCATACCTCTCCCTGAATTAATGAAACTTTTATGGGTAATTTGTAAGTGTGAACACAGCAGAAAGTCACCAGTTCTTCCTACAGAAGCTCACTTTAGACTGCTTGCATGCATGTGCATGCTCCTTACAAATTGACCTGAGAGGTGGGAAAGGTGCCATGCTGACTATGGAGACTCACGTGTTACTGAAAGAACACTGCTTGGTGTCTTTTTCCCCCTCTCTCTGTAACTGGGCGCCATCTTTGTGATTTCAGCCTGAATTCAGTATGCGGTTTTTCTGACACTATGGCCAGTATGTTTCTTCCAGTATTACTGTATAGTATTTGTGCTTATAATACAGTATACAGTATTTATACACACACACACAAACACACACACTTATATATGAACATATATATGTACACATGCACACACATACAGTAATATAATTATAATACTATACACAGCAGAGCAGGATATTATAGATAAGCTTTTGTTCATTTTATTTTACGTTTGCAAGTGCAGACAGATATCTAAGGCCTCTGCACTGTTATTCTTCTCAGTCTTCCTCCAATGTAGCATCTTGTCCATCTATGGAAATTGTTAGATAAGAAAGATGTTCACATGTTGTACTCAGTAAAGGGGTAGCTTGTATACACTGGCAATTTCTCACATATAACACTCAACATATGTAGCCTGTTGGATCTGTAAAATGATTACTGATCTGTATACTATACAGTTAGTCACATATAATAGAATGCACATGTGTTCATGTGAAGGTTTCTGGGTTTGAATTGTTATTCAGATATTGCTATTCAAGTTGCTTGATTAATAAATACTAGGAATTTGGAATTTTTCAAATCTTGTGAAAACTGTTTGGTTTTTTTCCCCCCAGAAGAAATTATTCATGAACGTACTGCTGCTTCCTAATCCAGAAATAAACACTAGCATGTCCAGTGGGACCTGGATTGGATTATGTTCACTGGAAAATGTGGTAAGGTAGTGCAAGCTAAACCATTATATAAATATAAATAGTTCAATTATTTAGAGTGTTTTATATGCCTGCCAAAACCCCAGTTACAAAAATTCAAAATGGAATAAAAATGCTAATGAAATTTGTTGCCAAGAATTTAGGCAGAGGAGAGAAGTGAATAATTGCAATTCAGATAACTATACAGGTCAAAATCCTGTTGGGCAGTTACAAATAGGCAACCTGTAGTTACTCATTTGTGACTGCTATGTGTTCAAAAATCCTATGTAGTCCCTTGTTTAGGGGCTCTGTAAGGACTGTGAAAGTCCCCTTAAACCCCACTTACCAGTAAGTAGCCACTGGGATCAATAGGGAGTCAATTCCCCTGTTGATCAAGAAGTGGCTGCTTAATATTCCCACCCCTCATGCAAGCAATCTCTGGTACAAAAGTATTTGCAATGAAGGGGGGGCTTTGGGAGCTGTTGTGCTGGAGATCACTCACAGGAAGGGGTGGGAATGTCAGATATCGCTTCTCAATTTTCGGGGATACAGACCCCCAAAGATCCGCATGTTTGCTTACCAGTAAGTTGGGTGGGGTAGGGGTCTGGCTGTTACAGTGCTATATAGTATGTAATGATCATACAGGATGCTGCTGGTCTTTTGTGAATTTCAGAACAAAACAAAAATACAGTGGGATAGATAATAAATCCACTTAAGGTTTCAGGTATGGTTGCCATATCCCAGGTTAGCTGGATTTTATCCAGATTCTAAGCATTTTACCCAGTACCTGTTGGAACCATTAGCTGGCACAAATTTGAAGCTTGCTTGCATACTTACTTGCTTTTTTTAAAGTAAAGCATCAACTCCCCTAGAAGCTACATATATTGCAAAATATACAACCCCATGGTTTTGAGAAAAATCAGCTTGCTTATGTTTAGTATTTAGTAGTGTAAATGAGTGAAATATCACAGCATTGCTCTCCTGGGTCAACATTGCAATTTGGGAGAAAAGCCTAGCCTGTTTGCAGAAACTAGAGCAGGTGAATTCTTACACAGCTACCAGAATACTTTTCCTGAGGCCCATTCACACTACACAGTTATAGTGCTATTGTTGTTATTGTTGCTAACTGCTCTTGAGCCAAGCTCGACTCATAGCAACCCTGTGGATGAGACATCAAGTGAGTTGATTTTCTTTCTATCAGCTTTCTTCCCATGCTCTCAGCCTCAGAGGATGGCAAGACTCCTCTGAACAAATCTTGCCAAGAAAACCCCACAATAGCTTTAGCATTGCCATAAGTCTTGGAAATGACTTGAAGGCACACAACAACAACTATACAATATATATTATGTAATCAATTGTCAGAGGGAATTAATATGCAAAAACTGGACGCACTGATCATTACCTTAAGTGCTATAATTAAGAACCAATGGCTGGGTGGTAGTGCAATGAGAGCCAGCATGGCGTAATGGTTTGAGCATTGGACTACGACTCTAGAAACCAGGGTTTGATTTCCTGCTCAGCCATGAAACCCACTGGGTGACCTTGTAAGAATCAGTCTCTCTCAGCCTCAGAGGAAAATATATGAGTACTGTATTCACTACATCCATATGCTTATCGCATGAAGAAGCAAGACCATTGATTTCCCATTAGCCAAAATTAAAATGATGGTTTTAGTGTGAAATAAAGGAAACTATTCCTTCTGATGCTATAGCCATTGAAATTCTTTACATTCCAGTTTGTGGGAATGTGTGCATCTTGTGCTTTGTGTAATTTATATTTCCTACCATGTGTGGTGGGCCCAGAGCCAACAGTGCCACAGAAGTAGTAATTGTCTATACTGAATAGATAAATTCTTGTTGTCCAAGTGACACTATTATGTTGTGTTGCCAGGTCTCAGAATGGTTGGCTGAAGGTACTGGCGATTGCTCTGCTTCTCTAGGCAACTCATATTACCCTCCACTTTTGACTACATTGGTTAGAGTTGATGAGACCTGATGTCAAACAATATTTGGAGGACCATCTTTACATTTCACGTTACCTGTAAATAAAGATAACAGCTAGCATTTTTTCACAGCCCCAAACAATGCAAATCTTTGCTTGAAATTAGTCTTGGATGTTTTGTTTGTTCCACTTGATCTATGCGCTAGGCCTGGATAGTGACTATTACATGGGATCTTTGGTAATTTTACACAGATATTATAATGCATATTTACCAGAAAACAAACTATACCTCAAAAGAAAAAAAAGAAGTGATTGGCCACAAAAAAATTATTAAAATTCATAAATTCACAATGTTTTTTGCTCTTATGTTGCAAACTCTTAACTTGATGGCTGATTGTGCAGGAGGCCTTATAGAAAATATTTCAGATTTTAATAAGATAGGTTATAACATTGAAGTTTGATTGAACTACATATCTGGGCCCATATTTGTACGCTTAAAGGAATGAAGTGACAACCCTATTTATAAAATTCTTTGTTTGCTCTTTATATCTGTCAGTCCGGCTCCAACTTAACCTCTCCCCCAACGAACCTTTCTACATTACACCAGGCTGGAAGAGAGAAGTGATTGAGCAATCAGAGGAAACTGTCATGAGGCCATCATCCTTCAAGAATAGTAATCAAAAATTACATTGAATTTTATGTGAAGTTGCATATTCAGAATTCAGCCAAATTTAGATGCATCTCCAGAATATAGCCAAACTAGATTTTGAGCAAATTGAGGGCCTTTACAGATGACCCTGAGAAGCTGGCCTGGGGACAGAGTTGGGGCTTAGCATCATGATGACGCACACCCGACTCTGCCACCACCACCCCGGTGCTCTGATGCTGCACACTGCTCTAGACGGCTGGAAATGTGCCTCCAACACTGTGTCTAGATGACGCAGCACCAAAGGGGCACCATATAGCTGCACCGCCTTGGCTATAGCACCATTTTGAGGGCACAAAAAGGAGCCACTTTTTGTGGCTCGCTTTTGCGCCCTCGGAAGGCCAGATTGGAGCCGCAGCATTAGGTTGCCACGGCTCCAATCCGGCATGAAAAGGGGCAGCTACAGGTCACCCTTTTGCAGTCTGTAGAGCCCCTTAGTTGCATCTCTAGAATTTAGACAAACCTCCCTCAAAAGTGAGAAAAAACACCATTCCCCTGTCCAAGACCAGACACATATTTTCTCCCTGTGATAATAAGA
Source organism: Sceloporus undulatus (assembly GCF_019175285.1). Taxonomy (NCBI): domain Eukaryota; kingdom Metazoa; phylum Chordata; class Lepidosauria; order Squamata; family Phrynosomatidae; genus Sceloporus; species Sceloporus undulatus. Next base: position 216,727,672 of record NC_056523.1, read on the forward strand.
TTTTTCACTTGTTCTGGAACTTTCATTGCTCCTTTTTCTAAATCTTCTTTGAGCGTGGCCTTACTTGTTTTCATGGGGGATAGCACATTAGTCAGCTTCAGGAAAAACAGCACAAACACTATGCAGTTGTCATCTAAGTGTGCTCATTCAAACCAGGGCTGTAGTAACAGGAGTTGCGGAATGATGACACTAGCCATCAAATATGAATTGAGGTTGTAAGTTACCGCAATGTTGGAAATATGAGAGCTGGAGGGAAATTACATAGGGGGAGAATTCTATACCTCTGATCAGCCCCACCTCTCTGTCCTCATTTCTGATGCTCTCTTAGTGTAAGAGTGACAAGTCTGAATGGGAGAGCTTCCCCTCTGTGTGGATATTCTCCACTTGGTTGGAGACAATGGCCTGTTACAGACTGCCAAAATAAAGCTGCTTTGGGTCTCTTTGGAGGTATGCTATTTAAATGATGCATGCATCCTAAGAACCCGGAAGATGCACCAAAGCTGCACTCCAGTGCTTAAGAATGGAGTGTGACTTTGGCGCGACCTCCGGACTCTTAGGACCCATGCATCATTTAAAAAGCATGCCTCCAGAGAGACCCGAAGCAGCTTTCTTTTGGCAGTCTGTATCAGGCCAATATTATTTGATATTTTCGTGGTTCCTGATCACTGAAGAACATTCATTCAAAGGGACAACTATCCTAGGGTGCATCTACATTGTAGGAATAATGCAGTTTGACACCCCTTTAATGACCATGGATCAGAATTCTGGGATATGTAGTTTTGTGAGGCTTTGGCAGAGAATGCTAAAAAAAACTTTGTAAAACAGCAAATCCCAATATTCCATAGAATGGAGCTACAGCACTTAAAGTTATATTAAGCTGTATTATTTCTACTTTTGTGGAAAACAGACTGAAGAATAACCACAAGACTAGCTGAAATTCAGAAGGCTTGGAAATTTATTTACAGTACCAGGCCTCTAGCATCGTAAGATGCGAAGAGAGCATCCAGCATCATTTTCACAAAGGTTTTATAGACAAGCATTAACAGGAAAACCCAAACCCCTGCGTCTTCCCCCTCCCCGGTTGCATTTCATAATCTATACGTTAGTACATTAATTCAGAACATGTTTACATTCTTGCAATCATATTTAGAAACTCCAGGAAATGTTATAGTTCATTATGACCTTATTTATGAAACAGCTAAGGCAAAGGTAGAACTTGTAGTTCAAAAAACATACTTACTTTAAACAATTATCTGGACCAGCGAAACCTAATGTTCTACCTTACATTCTCATTTAAATTGTTTTAAGTGTCTTTTATATTATAGAGGCTGAAAACATTGTTTTCTTTTCTTTTCTTTTTTCTTTTGTTTGCAGTTTTGAATTCATGCAAAGTTTGAATGACAATATCCAGGCACATTAACCCAAATACCCATTTATATAGAAACTTCCATTAAAGGTATATTTGCATGTTTGAAGGGCATCCAACAATGAATGGAGCGGCATGGGACTTAACACCTAAAGGGAGAGAAATGCCCTCCGCACCTCAGGCAGAAATGTTATTGAGTATTTTAATCGGATGCAATACCTCCAACCGCTCTTAAAGACAATTCAAATAGAGTGTGGAGGAGGTTTCTTATTAGAAGAGGAACAGACTGAACACAGCATAGCCAATAGGCACCTCCATTCATACGTTTTGCTTGACAGAAATATATCTGAAGTATAAAAATTATAGTCTGAAATGGGAATCTCAATTACCTGCAGAGCTTTCAGAACAATGCAGATCTTCATATGAGGACTTGAACATTAACTCTCCCTGTCTCAATTTATTAGTGTGTGATAAATCTCATTTTAGGGATTGACCAGATCAAATATGAGATATAAGCTGCAATGTCATGTTTGCCAGTTTATTAAATATTTTTATTCATTGCCAAAAGCAGGACAACATGGGCATAATTATTGTTAAGATATATTGTTGTTGTTTGTTCTCTGCGAATGTATCTATGGATTCTTGGCTGTGGTAAATAATATGTAATTTCTACGATAGATTTCACCGTTCTTTTACATCAGTGGTTGTCCATGACGAAATTTTTTTCCACGTTTTCCAAATTACTTACAAAATTGAAGCACAAGTCCAAGTGATTCACTGAGGGCTTGATGTGACAGAGCCATTTCACTTACCCCCACATATTTTTTTCAATATTTCCCTTCTAATTAGCAAAATGATCGCTATTTAATGATGTATAGATAAATTAGAACTTGGATGTTCTGCAGAGTTAGGAAATGAATTAAGACAGCCTGTCCTGAAAGACTGGTGGATCCAAATGGTATTCTGCCAGGTTTTGGGGGATCTCCTGTCACCTCAGCAGGCAAATCTGTTGAATCCCTGGTTGTCCACTGGAATAAACAAACAATACATACAACTGACATTTTTTCTCCTCAGGTTTTTAAGCACCCTGGTTTTTAAGACGGCTGGAAGCAATGAATTAAGTCTGGAAACCAAGCCTCCTGAAGAACGACTGAGAGAGCTGGGTATGTTTAGCTTGGAGAAGACTGAGAGGTGACTTGATGGCTATCATTAAATATCCAGTGTCAGGTAGCAGATGGAGGAAGCTCATTTTCTAGAATATGAGCCAATGGATTTAAATTACAAGAAAAGTGATTCCACTTAAACATTAGAAAGAAGGTTGTTTTTGGGGGGATTTTTGTATTGTTAAGAGCTGTTCAACAGTGGAATAGAGTGCCTCAAAGGGTGGTGGACTCTCCATATTTGGAGATCTTTACACAGAAGGTGAATTGGCATCTTTCAGGGGTGCTTTAGTTGTGGGTTCCTACATGGCAGAGGGTTGAACTAGATAGTTCTTATGGTCCTGTGCCACTTATAAGCTTTTATGATTCTATAATTCAAGCAATGATAGTCATGCAGTTTAAGCAATGTCAGAAAAACTGAAGACTCCTTTTGCAGTCCAACTCCGTAGTAGTGGGAAATTTTACTCTCAGCATTACTGGATCAACACAAAATCACCTAGTTGAAGTTTTGTGAGGGCAAAATCATGGCCCATGAAGAAAAAATGTGCATCACTGAAAATACCATAATGACCAACGTGTGTAATATTTTACAAATAAAATCTGTTTGATGTCAGAATTTTTCCATTTTTACAGCCCCCCCCCCCATGGAGAAAAGATGCAAATGCGTATGATAAGAGGTGAAACAGTATGTGTGCTTGTCTCTTGCTCTTCTTGATTTATTGATGGCTCATGAGTTAGGGGGAATGACTGGCGACATTGTTAATGGTAGTGATGAACACTTCTTTCAATGATGTGATTCATATTGCTGTGGTGAAAATCAAATTGCCTTGGATAATTTTGGGCCAGTCACAAATATTCCATTCCTGGACAAGGTGTTTCTGTGTTACCTAGATCCATTCAGTCTGTCTCCGGACTGGGTTATAGGACAGACCACTTTGGCCACTTTGATGATCCATCTGTTTTTGGAAATGGAAGGAAAATGGCTGCCCCAGGTTCTCAAACTCTGTGCAAACAAGGATAGGCTTTGGTGTCCTTTGAACTTCCATGGGCAGGCCAAACACTAGCCAGAATTCACTGGGGACTTACCTTTAAGTAGATGTACATCTGAGAAACAGAATTTATCCATAGGTACTATTCAACATGATGTTTAATTACTAAGTAGGGATCCATCAAAGTGATTGTGCATATCAGGACTGATGCACTATGAATCTGGTGCACAATGGGACCCAATGCACATGGGAATGGTGTGCACTGGGAAATCACCTGGGGAGTAGTCAGCACTTTCCAATTGTATTGATACTCTCTTGCAGTTCCCTTTTACATTTTTGCAATTCACTAACAGGGTTTTTTAACACCTCTGTTACATAAGGCCTGTTACAGACTGCCAAAATAAGCTGCTGGGTCTCTTTGGAGGTATGTTTTAAATGATGATGGGTCCTACGAGTCGGAGGTCCCCCCAAAGCCACACTCCATTCCTAAGCACTGGAGGGCAGCTTTGGTGCAGCTTCCAGATTCTTAGGGTGCATGCATCATTTAAACAGCATACCTCCAAAGAGACCCGAAGCAGCTTTATTTTGGCAGTCTGTAACAGGCCTAAGAATATATAAAGGTGTGTAACATAGACTGTGATAGAGAATTCCAGCTGGTATTCTTAAACAGACATGTTTGGGGCCTTTAAATTGACCTGTCAGTTACTTGACCTAGATCTGTTTTGTGATCACTGTCTACTTTTCAGTTTTACTGATGTGTTTTTAGTTGATTTGCATTTAGTTTTTTATTATAATTTGCATTTCTTCTGTATTTTGTATTTGTTAGGCCCTCAACAATAATTTTAATGGAAATGTGGCGTAGAAATTGAAATTTAATATATAAGAAAAGCCACTTGTATGTAAATATATAAATGGATATTTACATCAAATGTTTTCAGGACAGTTGGCTTAGAACTGTTGTGTTGAAAGCATGGCACAAATAAAACAGCACCACAGAAAGGCATGGCTCTTTTCATGACAATTGGGTTATACATGGGAGGCATATGTTTCATACCTGAAATTGGTGGTTGGGTAAACTGGGCATCGGAGTGCTGTAAGCTGCACCCTTAACAGTCGTAAAGAAATGGAAAGGATATTCTCCTGACACATAATTTGCAAAGTCAGTTTATGAGCAAAGTCGAGGCTATTTTTTTCTTTGCCCTGAGAGAGTGGAAAAAACAGCTATCTTCTGAAATAAGAACGGCACTATGTAATATTACTCCCCCTTCCTTACTTTTGGCCAGTTAACTTTAAATAACAGGCTATTCATAATTCAACAAGAATTAATAATTAATCCTTCATTACCTAAAGAATTTGCATAATAACAAGTGTTTCACGTTAACGTTAATTTAATATTATTAATTACAGCACTGGCTAATGGAAGTTCTTGAACAGTTTCTCCAACACAACTTGTACATTGCCTGAGAATCTTTTGGGGATATTATCTCTAGGGCTGCATCTGCACTGCAGAAATAATGCACTTTGATATAGCTTTGACTGCCATGGCTCCATGCTATGGAATTCTGGGATTTTTAGTTTTGTAAAATACTATGCCTTCTCTATCAGAGAGCTCTGGTGCCACTAAAAACTATAAATCCCACAATTTCACAGCATTGAGTCATGGCAGTTAAAGCAGTGTCAAAATGAATTATTTCTGCACTGTAGATGCAGCCTAGGATGCAATTTTTTTGTTTCTGCATACGTATCCCCTAGATCAAAGCCTAGCAAAGAACGTAGCTGTGAGGATGTGTGCAAAAACAGGTTGAGAAAGTAAAAGGAGAACTCTGGATAGCCCAGCAAAGACTGGGTCATTGTGGAAAATAGCCCCTTGTCTCACGATGAAGATGAACTGTTTAAAATAACATATTTATCACTAGGAAGCAAGCAATTATATGGACATAGAGGAACCTATCCAACTTACTAAGAGCTGCGTAAAATGGCAAGGGTAAACAGATTTTTGTAAGAAAACCCCAGGATAGGGTTGCCATAAGTGGGAAACAGCTTGAAGGCACACAACACACACGTATGAAAATAAATGGGAATTTTAATGCAGATGATGTGAAAAAAGGACTGGACAGATACCTGACTTGAGCAGAAGGGCAACTGATGTGGAGCAAAATAGACAGATCCATCCATCCCTATGCAAGAAAAGTTCTGTCTGTTGTGCCACCTACATTTTTGTTTAAAATTAAAGCAACTTCAGATATATATATTTTTTTGAACTTAAAAAATTACTTTTATTTTTGGAACCAATAAAATTATGGCAAATATTTACAAATAATTATCTCACATAAAGGTTACATAAAATCAATATGTTCACAAGTAACAGTCACTCTCATGAAAAGACACACAGATATTGAAACTACGCCAATCTTATTGCATGTTTCTTCAACTAATCTAAAATAAAATGTTTTGCAGTCAACCATTTAACTTAAGAATAAAAATCACAAAGTCCAGTATTGACAACAAAATTCAGAACCAAAGCGAAAAAAGAAATCAACTCCTTCCCCAAATGTCCCTCCCTTTGACCCACCTCTTAAACACCCACCCAGCTCTGGAAAAAAAAATACCCAAATCCCAAAACAAAACAAAACAGAACAAAATAAAATGTCTGACATCTTTGGCAAATTGGCACTGCTGTCATTACATTCAAATATTATTACACACAAAAGCAACACACAGCACTAAGAAAAAAACACCAAGATTTCAAGTCAGTTCTTTTCCTACTAGAAAAAAAGAATACAAAACATACACATTTCAAGAAGCAATTTTATCTCTGTGGAGACTGATTTATCTCCTACGTTCAAAGGCAATTCAATTGTGGTTTGTTTTGTTTTGTTTTTTGTTACTTATTTGTTTTGTCCATTTTGTTGATTTTTTTTTTAAAGTAAGCTTCTAAACAGCCATCAGAGACTTTGGTGAATTGACATTTATTTCTTTTATGCTGGATATCATTAATACAAACAAGTCTGTCTTGGAGAAAAAGTTAGCATTCACTAAGAAAGGGATTCTGTTTGCAATGTAACATGTTTTTTTCTGTATTTTCAAAGGCCACTAGAAAGTGACAAACCAGGACAGTGTTTCTTTCAACATAAGGCTGAGCAACCAAAGGAAGGATCAAGGATTTGGTTCATGCATTATATTATTTGTAGATTTAATTTTGGAGGAAAATTGCATTTATGCTTTATTAGTTCCCATCTGTTTATGTTGGCCAGGATCCAGAACACAGTGCAACTAGTTCCATCGTCCTCCCTCAAGTGGATTTTGGGTTATTGTTTCTCTGACAGCATCCTCCACGGTCTCATGGCAAACCATGTTAGAAACTGTGGGGGACTTTGGAAAGCAAATTGTGATAAGGCATAGGTATCTCCTGTTCAAAGGAAGTTCTACTCGCATGCCCAAGTTCTCAGGTGTACCTAAAGTAGCACTTTGGATGACAGGCATTATATGTCTCCATTACTTCCACTCAAGATGCTTCTTGTCACAGATGAATTCCCCCACAGACTGCTTCAAAGATGGTGTTATAGCTACCTAGACGTAAGATACTAACCCCTTCCTGATATCACAAAGGATGCATCCACACTGCAATAATAATCCAGGTTGACACCACTTTAACTGCCATGGCTCCATCCTATGGATTCTGAAAATTGTAGTTTGTGTGGCATAAGAGCTCTCTGACAGAGAAGGCTAAATGACTCTCAAAACTACAATTTCCAGATTTCCATAGCATTGAGCCAAGGCAGATAATGTGGTGTCAACCTGGACTATTTCTGCAGTGTAGATGCAGCCAAAGTGAATGAGTGTGTGCATGCCAGCCCCCAAGGGCCCACTGCTGAAATTTGCTTTACAAGGCAAAGTGAAAAATTCCTAATATTGGCAGTGCAGACCTGACAAACTAAATGAAAAAACAATAACAACTGTTTATAGTGGGATTTGGACCAGCGTCTAGGGAAATCTGTGGGTTGTAGATTGTACGCCATTGGTAGGTTTTAATTTTATTGATTTGATCATTTGTATGTATAGCGCTGTGTACATTTACAGTGCTATAAAAATAAACTGTAATAATAATTATAAGTGTATGGGTGTGTATGTATGCATACATGCAAACACACTCACATAGACTCATAGTCAGACCATACATTGGCTATAACAATGCTCTGTCATTCCTATTGTCTTGACGTTTATGCTGAAACAAAGCATAAATGATGGCATTCAGAGAGGAACAATGAGGTCAAGTTGGAAGCAGGATCTAACAGCCAAGCAAACTTGAGACATTTCTGGTACCATGTCTTGCATGATATATTTTATCTGGCTTTGCCATCTTAAGCCACATTAATGCTAGCCATAAGATACGCTTAATGGTTTTAATCATGGGGGGGGGGGCCATTTTCAATTTTAGATGAAGTGTCACCTTTTGTAAATCACAAATTAACTGGGCATGATTATTCAGAATGTTTAACTTGCCATTTGCATAAATATAAAAGAAACAGTTGTATTAAATTGCAGTCTGGCCCAAGCCCAAACTATATATTATTATATATATCTATATATATATATTTATCTCCATGGGACTAATTCTCTATTCCTTCCAAGGGAAAGTGGGTGGGGAGAATCAAAACATTTACTGTGCAAAAATCAAATAGCTGATGGCAAAACACATCAAGTGAATCAACAGAATCGCATACTGAAGACAGTCCTTAATCAGTGTGACTTTAAATACAGCCATAAAATATGAAGACATGTTTTAAATAATTGCTGCTCTTCTGAAGAGGGTTTAAACAAAGGAAACCCCATTGTGTTCTTGGATATCAATAAAATGATACAAGTCATTACACTATATAAAACTATTAGACACGTTTCTTTTGCCTAAAGTTTTATTCAGAAAACTAACTTCCTTTTTTGGCAGAATGAAAGGTTTGATTTTTTTTTTCAGATCAGTAAAATATTGGTACATAAAAATCCTGAAGGAACTGAGAATTCAGATTCTAAATCAAAAAAGATTTAACAAGTCCAGTTTTTACATATTCTGTGTACCTTGTTTGAAAACTGTCAGCATATTTCTTATGAAGGAGTCCTAGCTAGGGTAACAGATCTTAAAGAAGTTGTAAAACTGTGACTTTACAATATGAAATAACACCTTTTTTCTTTCTTTTTGAGAAATGATAGGTTGGATCCAGACTAAGGCATGTTTAGAGTAGAGCCACTGCAGTTAATGGGATATTAGACACAAGGATTTCAGTGGGTCTAATGCTAAGCAGAATTCAGTTTGGAATAGACCCATTGAAATGTCTGGGTTCTGCCCATTATATTTAATGTAGCTCCCTGGGAAAATCTTTGAGGGCAGGCAAGGGAGAGGGGGAAAATAAACCTCAAAAGAACTGGAGATGTTTCAGATAAGCATCCACTCTTTTAAGGGCTTATCAAAATAGACTCACACCTCCAAATCTTTTGAGAGTGACCAATCCATATTAAACAGACATTAACACTGGAAGGAATTTTCCAGAGTGAGTGGTTTCAAGACTGAAGCTACTTGCAACTATCTTTCCTTTCTTCAGCAGAGGACTCCTTTAACAAAGTTCTAGCTAAACTCAGGACCCTATAATCCCTTGCATGCTAGTAAGCATTGGAAAAGGTTGTGCTGCTGAGCTGTTTGTAAAGCATCTCTATAAGGATCCTGGAGAGGAGAATTGATCTCCCCATCATGTGTTAAGGCAGGGGATGCAGGACTTCCATTAAAAACCTCAAACAGGCACATTTTTCTGAATCTTTAGATTGATCTAGCTTCACTGCTGTAATCAAAAAATTGCTACATTTAAAAAAAATGAAGTCTCATGGCCCTGAAAGACCAGCAGATGTGGTATGGCATAAGTATAGTTCTGTATGTGAAATAAGCATGGATTGTAATACATCAAAGATTAAACCATGATAAATTCTCCTCTCTCTAAGGTGCCACAAGAAGTTTAGTCATTTTGGAGACTAACATGACTACCTTCTCTGGGAATTGCTTCAGGAACCAGTTTGCAAAACATTTTCAGTGGAAGAAGCCAATTCAGCATTGTCCTTTTGCAGTGTGGCAACAGCTTCAGATAGTTTAGTGCAGAGGTACATAACATATGGCCCCAGAGGCTACAGACAGACCACTGCTATGTTTTGTTCAGTCAGCAGGGCCTATGGGCACCCAAAGGCACCTGGAAATTCTGCCACCTCTGGTTCACTCCTCAGTTCCCAACACAACAAACCATGGCAAAGGGGTGGTGCTCATACTGCCTCTTCCCTGCTAGTGCCCTATTTTGGTACCGGGCACCAATGAAAGGCCCTTTTCCTTCCCCAATGCTTTGCATGAATAGAGTCCATCCATAGCAAAGGACAGTGCTGGACTCTTATCTCTTCGACACTCTCACTAGCTGCCAACTCTGAAAACCAACTAAACTGGGCACCTGGCTGGTTTGGTACCCTGTGGCACAGGAAGCAATCAATCTTGGATCTCATATGAGGTTTGTTTTACTTACTGCTAGAGTTTATGTGACCAGCTTGTGCCCAAACAGCTCCTAATCTGCAAAGTTAAATTTGAATTGAATCTCAGTGTAATTGGTGAGCTGATGAAAATGAGCAAATAATTTCCCCTTTGATTTCAGATGTGGATCTTAGGGTTATTTTCAACAATTTCTTTGCCTCACATAGGCACATGGAGCATTGTGCCAAACTGTTTGTCCTCAGGTACAAAAGAGGAGAGAGTAAAAGAAGAAGGGAATGGTCACACAAACATTTGTAGATCAGTTTTCTTTCCAACCAGCCATGAGCAACCAGCACGCCAAAACTGAAGATGTAAATGCCATGTAAGCTTTGGAAATTTGAAAACTTACTTGTGTTACCTAGATTCAAATTTTATTAAATTGATATGGTGATTGAACATTTTACCTGAAGGCTTCTACATGGGAAAAGCATCCCTATGTAGACTTCCATGGGAGCTGTACAGTTCCAGCTACCATGGAAACCTATGGGTTTAAGGTTTCTTCCTGCTGACATCAATGCTCAACGTATAGATGGAGTAGGGGAGCTGAGTGGCTGTGGACCTCCAACATTTTAAACAATATCAAGAGAGATTTAGCATGTTTTTCATATTAGTTACAATTTACCACTTTTTGAGAAAACAAATTTCACTTTGGGAAATATACAACTACTGTACTCCAGTTTCTACATATATTCTATTTCAATGTACATAAGGCTTCAGTTATTTGGAATTCCTTCTTTTCATGTTCAGTCAAACTTAAAAGACAGAGGGTATGTGCTAGTGTTAAGTGTGGTTACAAATAAACATAAATTAATGTCCAGGAATTAAAATGGCACTAACTGTCCATGTCTGTCTTTTATTTATATGTTCAATACCCATAGATGGAGCATATATGACTGTCACATTAGAATCATATATGTAGAAAGAACATTAGCCCCAGAAATAGCCACAATGAATGATAACCTGATTCAGGGTTGTTTTAAAGCTTACTGAATTCTTGGAATCAGTGCACCAGTAAGGAAACACATTTTCCAATGTGTTTTAAATTCATCATGTGTTCCACGTTGCAGTATTTGATGCTAAACCACTCTATAGTTACACAAAGAAGCAAGTTATTTACATTGGTGCTTTGTCATTCGAACTGACCAATTTTTTTTTTCTCAATGCCCTGTCCTTAAAATAAAACCCAACCGGTATGGTCCATTTTGGAATCAGTCATCCTGTCACAATGCACATTAAAGAGAGACATTCAACAGAGGAGTGCTAAGCACTGAGAACTGTTCTTGTTCCCATCACATGGCTAGGAGAACTGGAGATAGCTAGTCAGTCCAAAAGCAAGATGGCTGTGTGAAACACAAGGCTACCACATCTTGCAAGCCACAGGAAATGTCAACAAAACGGATTCTTTGTTTGCTCTGCTTTTTATGGGAGATTCAGTTAAGGTCACTAGAATTTCATTAATGAAAAAAAAGGAAGTAATACGCAGTTCACCTAGCTAAAAGAATAACAATCCAATCATTGCATGGGTCAGTGGGGGATACTTTCTTTTATCCTTCCTTGTAGTTTGATTTCTGCAGTTGCATTCTAGGTGATTCCAGTGGTGTCAACCAGCGTGGTATGTTTAGTAAGTGCCTCTTGGTTCCTTGTGTCAGTGACGATCATAAGCAGCAGCTGCTGCAGGTGGTGCTGCTCCCCGGGCTGCAGCACTGTAATAGTAAGGAGAGCCTGGAAGAGAAGAGACACCATGGTGTAAAAGCTCCAGGGATTCTACTCAGTTAACAAAGTAGTCAGAGAAAGAACTATTGAACTCTGACAATCTCCACAGCTCCCAGCAATGAGGCTATACCTAGGAAACCTAACAAACCAGTTATTACATATTATTCAGATCAGTGTGTTTGCCCAAAGATTCACTGTGCCAGAAATACCTACTGCATAGACAATTCACTTATTGAAACAAAACCAGATATCAGGGGTATATCAATAACCTACTCTCCCAAAATATTTTACATCCTAACCTGAAACAGTGCTAGGGAGGAATGTAGCCCTCCCTGGGCCTGCCTTCTTGGCAGGGTATGGGCTTGAAATCCGGGAAGGTTTCAGTACCTTGGAAATGGTATGGATGGGGGTTCCCTTATGGGACCTGGGGTGGGGAGTGCAGCAGAAATGGCAGGCCCAGGCAGGGGCTTATGCATTCCTGGCACACACACCCAAGAAGAGTGATTTTTAAATTTATTTTTATCCCACCTTTTTCCCAAGTTGGGACCCAAGGTGGCTTACAACATAGGTTTCCTGCCTGGAAGGACTCTCATTGCTCCAGTTCCATTCTCTGGTGGAGGCCATAAGTTGGTCTCATCAGGCAGCAGGAAGGCTGGCCAGTGCCCGGATCTGATGCCATGCACATGCCAACTAATTGCAGCCGTAATCAATAAATAGTTGCGGCCATTTTCAACCCAAAATTGTGCATGTGTCTTTGTTTGGCGGAGCAGACTCGCCCCTGGACATGCAACAGTAATTTTTAATTAAAAAGCTTACCACATACCACTGTTTTACCACAGTTGCACTGTGTTAATCCCATTTTTGCCAGGACCTTATTGCATGACACAATAACTCTTCTAGTGCTGTACCAGTGTTGAGTCATTTGGAAATCATTTCTTTTCACACTGGAAATAATCCCATTAGGGATCCCACTATCCTGCTATGGTTTAATAACCACTTCAGGAGCGAATGTCTTGTTCCACTTCATTGCAATATTGGAAGCATAGTGGATATGGTTCATTGTTCACTGGGGATTCCTGGGGATCTCTAGCAGGGAAACCCAAGACTACTGGAAGAACACTGGGATTCCCAAGAGTTTCCAAGAGAACCAGGGTACTCCATTCTCCATTCTCTGACTTTGTTTTTACATTAATAATATTTTTACAAAAAATAGTAAAGGAAGTAGCCCAATAGTGCAATTCTGAGGTAATCCTATTAAGGATTACTACCCAGAGAAACCACAGGGTTCAGGAAAAGTTAAAAGAATAAATATATTTATGTTTAAAGAATAATGTACAAAAGTAGAATGAGATAAGTGTTAATTCATGGGGAAAAGCATGGTGGGGGGGGGGGAATGATGGTAGTGTCCTGATCTAAATGGGGAATGGGGAGAGGGGTTCCAATGACATCATTATTATGCAACTGTTCAAGTACATGTTTCTGGCTTTTGTTTTTTAAAAACACCAATCATGGAGCAGAAATGGGAGGAAATAGGGTGGTGTAAATGGTATTGTCATATTTCAACTGGGCAAAAACAGACATTGGAACTAACAGCATTGATGTGCATATGTGATGATGGTGCAAAAGAGTATATTGCCATTCTGCTACCTTTCCAAGTTCAAGAGCAGTGATTTTCAAGCAGAATGACCCAAAACAACTGACTAGTGTGAGATAAGCAGTAATTTAGACCACTGATTTAAATCCAATTTCCCTTTCTTATTTCAGTGTTCTTAAATAAAACTTCATTTTAGTTGCTTGATACAATCATTCAAACTTATTGATTTACAACTAAAAACATTATACTACCAAGGAAAATACACTTCACTATTACTAAAGACTTTATATTCCCAAAGATGATAGCTATATAAAGTATATTTTGCAATTTTCAGAAATAAGGCATTTTTATTTTATTTTATTGACAATCTACTCTTTTTCTCATGATTTGTGTCAAATTCCATCAGGATGTAAGCTAAAAATTCATTTTTCTCCCTTTCCCCAGCTCACACCTTCTGATTTTGAAAAATGGATTATTTATTTGTGTACAAACAGAAAGACACAGAGCAAGATGAATTACTGTACATAATGCAGTCCAGAACTTCTCAGAAGAAAAGACAAGGACAAGGAATTGTCAGAATGTGGGTTTTTGCTCATTTCCTGGGAAGTTCTTTTTTGAGGGGGGCTGGAATACAGAATTTCTATCATTATAATTGTAGCATCATAATATAATTATAATTATAACTATAAATGTAATATCAGAAACTTTTATGACTTTACTGAGAAAAAATGTCCTTAGAAACACTGATTTAACATGGGGAAGGTCTCTTCCTCCCATAAGCGGAAGCATTCAGAGAAAAAAGAATTGCATGGAGAAATGATTGAAGTAAACTGAGGACACAATGGGAAAGTGGGATGTTTTTTAAAAAGTTGAAAAAGTAGGACAACAAGGGCTTAATTTATAATGGGTTTAGGAATTTCTTGGGCTACACTAACTATTGATGACCCATTACACAAATGCTGTCTGCCTTAGGTGGTATTAGGTGATACTTAGGTGTCAACCTAGTATTAGCATGTATATTGGAACTCATCTTGGATGGCTGAGAATCAAAAGTCAAGTGCAGGGCCAGTGCACAACTTTTCAGGCATGCGCATAAGTTCTGAATATCTTCATTCTCAACAACAGCATATGGACACTATGTTGGAAAGTTTAGGAATGAAAAATGCTATTTTAAACAATTTTTGTTAGAAATAAAATGTTTTACCAGCAGCCAATTGGTCTTATCAGTATTTATTAGCTTTTCTCTGGATGTAATTTTTATTGTTTCTTTAGAATGTGCGCAGAAGCTAAAAAAAGGTAATGGGTTTTATTAGCCTGAACTTATTCCAAGACTACGGATGGGTGTTTGTTTGATAGAGGAGAATTCTTATACTGCATTAATTTGAATGCTTATTCAGGAATGCTGCAACCAGCAGGAAGGGAAAGGAGATCAATCATGCAAGCAATAAAATAAACTTGCACATATTTGGCAAGGAAGGCCTTCCTCCAGGTGATGAGAGAGGATTTTGGACATGCAAGGGGAGGAAGCGTAATATAGCAAAACCTTTGACTGCATAGATCACAAAAGGTTATGGAACGTCCTTAAAGACATGGGAGTGCCAACCCATCTGATAGTCCTAATGAGAAATCTGTACTCAGGATAAGAGGCTACTGTGAAGACAGAACAAAGAAAAACAGAATGGTTCCCAATTAGCCAAGCAGACAGGGCTGCATCTTATCACCCTACCTGTAAGGAAAGCAGGCTTGGACATGGAAGAGGGAAGAGTGAAAATAGGAGGTAGAAATAACAATCTGAGATATAATGACACCATAAAGCTAGCAGAGAACCTCACAGACCTGGAACAACTACTAAGGAAGATCAAAGAAGAAAGTGCAAAGGCAGGTTTACTGTTGAACATAAAACAAACATAATGACCACAGAGAACTTACACACATACAAACTAGACAATGAGGAAATAGAAATAGTAAAAGAGTTCTCATATCTGGGATCAAACATTAATCAGAATGGGGACTGCAACCAGGAAATCAGAAGAAGATTAAAAATGGGGAGAGCGGCTATGAAAGAACTAGAAAAGATCCTAAAATGCAAAGACATACAACTCAGCACAAAAATCAGAATTATACAGGCCATTGCATTCTCTATTACTATGTACGCATGTGAGAGCTGGACAGTCAAGAAAGAAGATAGGAGGAAAATCAACTAATTTGAGATGTGGTGCTGGAGAAGAGTGCTGAGGATCCCATAGACAGCCAAAGGGACAAACAAATGGGTCCTAGAGCAGATCAAGTTAGAAATATCCATAGAAACCACAAGACTTAGGAGTTTATTGCATTGGGCCAGGAACGTGTCCAATGCATTCTAAAAAGGGGGCATTCTGGGAACGTGATGGGCCCCAGAATGCATCTTACCGCACGGAGGAACGCTGCAGCTGCTGCCGGGCATTCTAATTGCATCCCTGATCTGTTCCAGGGGGCGCGATTTCCGAGAACTGAAAGCGTTCTCAGAAATCGCGCCCCCTGGAACAGATTGGGGACGCAATTGGAACGCCCAGCGGCAGCTGCGGTGTTCCTCCGTTCGGTAAGATGCGTTCTGGGGCCCGTCATATTCTCAGAACGCCCCCTTTTTAGAACACATTGGGCACGTTCGTGGCCCAATGCAATAAACTCCTTAGACTGTCATACTTTGGACACATCACGAGAAGGAATGAATCATTGAAACAGACAATAATGTTAGGAAAGGTGGATGGAAGTACAAAGAGAAGAAGGTCACATGCTAGATGGATAGAATTCTATATCTGCTACTCATTTCAGTACGTTTAATTAAGTAATTTCACTGGCAGAAGGGACATCTCCATCAAACCATGCAGCTGATGCCCAAGAAAGTAGGCTGAGGAGGGAGCTATAGTGCTGGCAATATTGTCAAAATCACAACTAAGGAACAATTATAAATAAGAAGCAGATACAAATGAGTAACTGTTCTGTTTCCACAATTGTTCTTTACAATGTTGGCACTGTTACCACAATCGCAATTCTTTCCAGCCTACTTTGTTGGGAACCAACGTCATGAGAAGAAGGAGCCCCATTCTGGTGACACATACTCAGGTGAAAAACATGTCTGACAGGTTTAGGGGAGGGAGTCAGGCCAGAAGAAGTTACTTAATTAAATATACTTAACTAAGGACTTTCTCACACAACCCCTATTCTTGCCGCAGTTGGGTTAATGAAAGGGAATGCATACATACTGGTTTGTTAGCACTTCCTATTGCGCATGAATAGTAAAAGATAATCAAAAAATAGATTCAGCTTAAATGTTCCAAAAAGATCTTAAGCCTCTACCATTTATAAAATTCGATATAATATATACCAATTTAAAAAATGGCTTTTAACAGGAAGTATAATTTGTTTTCCAGCTTCAGAATTTATTTTCCTTGATAATCAGGACAGCCTGAAAGAAAGTATCTTAGGAAAGCCTTTGAGTTGTGAGTGCTGAGTCTTCTTGTTAGTCACATAGATATAAAAATCCTTAACTAACAACCACAATTACAGTCATTCATAAGTCCAGTCAGGTCAGGATCGATGCTAATAGAAATATCAACAATATCTAGGTGGATAAACAAGCAGTATCAAATGAACATATAGAGCATCCAGAGAGAAGTTCCTAGAGACAGGCAAACAAGATTAGCTGATACAAACACAGTTTCAGGCGGCAAGCATGTAGGCACTCAAGATATAATCAAACAAGTTTCAAGAGCGTGAGGGAAGAAAAAATAATCAAGAGAGCAAAAACAACATCACAAAAGGGCCATAGAATTATTTGATACAGGCCAGTCCAAATTCTCTGACAGTCTTGTTAATGAGCATAGCCAGCCAGGCTGGAAACTGGCCAGTGAAGAACTGATGCGTCTGGTGAAATCGAAATACCGGGCCAGAATGTTAGGACCAAAACACTAATTCCTGTCTGTCTGCTGTATTTTTCCTTCCCATGTAGGAAAACCATGGGTGGTTTGATTACAGCCCTTTCCCCTTCAATCTAGCTTTCTATATGCAGTTAGGCCCGGTACAGATGGGCAGGAAGCGCTGTAACTGGGCTAAAACAAGGGCTCAGGAGCATGCAACAACTGCACGCTCCTGAACCCTAGCATGCAGTGGTGGCACCATCATGGCAGCCTCCGGTCCACACGGGGGTCACCATGATAGTGCAGTGTCTGCACATTGCAGACAGGAAGTGGCGTCATGGCAGCGCCCTTTCCTGTTTGCAGCACTGCAAAACAGAAGCCACTGTAGGCAGCTTCTTTTTGGCAGCGCATCGGTGCTGCATGGTGTGGCTGCTGTGACACCGAAGAGAGGGAAAGACAGGCGGCATGGAGCTGCCCATCTGTCGAGCCCCTTAGTTTTTGCCATTAGCAAATATACCATCCATTACCTGCATTTTTAACTGGAATGAACCTGGGTGGACTGCATAACAGATTTTCAGGAAATTAGGACCTGTCTTCCAAAAGCAGACCATCAGCGTTCAGAACAATAGATTTGACAGAGTTTACTAAATCCTTCATAGTTCAAATGGAATAGGATGAAATAGGCCAAAGATCATTGAAGTGAATGTGAATATGTATTCTCCATGTGGTTTGGTATTTGTTTGCTTGCTTTAAAAATAATACTCAGAACTCTTTCAAAAGGTTGTTTCCAAATAAAATAGTATGCATCCTCTTCATACAGAAAAAACAATGCAATTACTCAACAGCAACACTCTTCCATGTCATGGAGGCATCTACTGACAGCTTTAAAGGAAGAGAAACAGGGAGAAATCAATACTGAAGTGACAGTTATCATGGAGAAGTCACAAAGTTCAAGACATGTGTAAGGGACCAATATTTCAAACAGATGAGCATTTGGAAGGAAACTAGAGGCACCACTGTACAGCACTGATGAAAAAAGACTTTCTATATAATACTTAAAGGCAGGCAATTGGCACATATTTCAAAATAGGAAAGACCTTTGTCAGATAACTTGCTTGCCATAGTAGGAGCAAAAGTAAATAAGTAACATCTTTCCTAGCATTTCAAACTGATAGATGCTTATTCAGAATGTCCTGCAAATGCCCTGGCTGAACTGCAACCTCAGAAGCCAATGGATCAGTACAATACTTGTTTCGGGGGGGGGGGGGGCAATTCTGTTAATCAGATGCAGAAAAAACAAGGAAGTTCTTGTGGTCTCTTAAATATTAGCACACAGATTGTGGCATAGAACCTTGCGTTCTGTTTGTAAGATGTTATGCAGAGCCATCTCAAGCTCTGGCACAGTGTCACCAGACTATACACTGCAATACTTATTATTACTGCATTGCATAATAATAATTTGGCCAAGAGCAATGAATGACATAGTGGTATGAGTGTTGCACTACGACTCTGGAGACCAGGGTTCAAGTCCCAGCTTGGCTATGAAACCCACTGGGTGACTTTGGACATGTCACACCCTCCCAGCCTCATGGGAAGCCAATGGCAAATCTTCTCTGCACAAATCTTGCCAAGAAAATCCCATGATAATTTGCCTTAGGGTTGTCTTAAGTCGGAAATGACATAAAGGCACACAACAACAACTTGCATCTTAAGAGGCACCTTAGGAAAATCTAGCCTCCTCCCCCTTAGGGTCAGAAATAAGTCAGAAATTACTTGAAGGCACACAAAACAATACATAAGGAACTAGACACTGGACACATGCCTTCTTCCTATCCAGATGTAAACATCATCTGTGAAATGGCTCTAACAGTCCCTACATCAATGTGGCATTTCAACTAATTTTGGACTTTGCTGAAAGGCAATACTCTGATTACAGCCCACCGGAAGCATTATGAAGTGACTCAGGTGTTGAACAGAAGTAATATACTGGGTGCTGCAGCACAACTACTATTTATTTTATATTCATTTGATTTGAGAATCACAGAATCATAGAGTTGGAAGAGACCACAAGGGCCATCCAGTCCAACCTACTGTCACACAGGAAAACAGAATCAAAGCACCCCGGACAGATGGCCATCTAGCCTCTGTTTAAAAACCTACAAAGAAGGAGAATCCAACACACTCCAAGGAAGTGTGTTCCACTATAGAACAGCTCTTACTGTCAGATAGTTCTTCCTAATATTGAAGTGGAATCTCTTTGCCTGTAGTTTGAATCCATGGTTCCATGTCCTAGTCTCTGGAGCAGCAGAAAACAAGCTTGCTCCATCCTCAATATGACACCCCTTCAAATATTTAAACAGAGCTATCATATCACCTCTTAACCTTCTCTTCTCCAGGCTAAACATACCCAGCTCCCCGAGTCTTTCCTTATGGGGCATGGCTTCCAGACCTTTTTACTATTCCAAAAAAAGTGTTATTAAAGTCTTCTGCATGTTCCAAACCATTGCACACCTTACTGTAGGTAAGGTGGGCTGTCCTTACATCTTTTATTGGATAAGGTGGACTCCATCAAAACACTTGGCAGACATTGGCGCGTTCCGGACGGGCCCTATGGGGCGCCGTCATTACACGCGAGGGGCAGCGCTTCCTGATGCGCCTTGCCCCTCACGCATAATGACTACGTACGATGGGCGCCGCTATTTTGACGTCGCGGACGCACAGTGTCCGGACATCGCACACCGGAAGTGGTGCCGCGAGTGCGTGCCTCGCGCCTTGCAGCGCCTCTTCCGGGTCACAGGAAGAAGCGCCATTTTGGCGCTTCTTTGTTGCTGCGCCCAGGAACTGCGCGGTTTGGCTGCTGCGGTTCCCGGACGCAGCAACCGGCAGCGGCATGAAACTGCCCATTTTGGGCGGTCTGTAATGCGCCATTGTCTCTAAATTTAGATTTATTAAGATATTTATTGCCCACCTTATATCAACTGATCTCAAGGTAGTCCAAGTAGCCAAAATATTCATGAGAAACCTTAAAAATTTAAGACAATAGAAAAAAACTATTTAAAATTATGTTAAACCCTTAAGAAAAGTGAATATGAGGTCCAATGTGGTATAATGGTTTGCGCATTGGACTATGATTCTGGAGACCATGATTTGAATCCCTCTCCCCCGTATATAGTATATACTGTATATACTATATCAAGGCACTTATCTACACTATGGAAAAAAACAGAGGCTACTCCAATGTGGCACAAATCTGGTATGATAAACCACATGATATACTGTTCTATGCATACCAAACTTAAAGTATACCACCTTCCTTTGGGTTTAAAAATGCAGTTTTATCTGGAATTTGCAGGAAACTTGTGTTTCCTGTAGTGCAGACAACAGATTCCCCCTTGGACTCCTGGAGTGGGGGGGTGGTGGCAGGACAGATCACTGCCTGGCAGCCATTGCCATTTACCTTAATGTCCGAGAGAGTTCCTGGTGCAGAAAGGCTACAGAAATCTTTTCCCCTCCTTAGTGCCACTGTGATCTGATGCCTCATTTCTGACATGAGAGTACGCAACTTTGTGCCAGCAGCACCAACATCTAGAGGGAAAAACCATTCTGTAACCAACCTGGGCCAAAATCTGGCCTGGATATTGAGGTAAATGACAGCAGCTCCCAGGATGTGATCTGTCCTGACAGATAAAAGGCAATGGTGGCTGAATATGATGGAGGACAGGCAGCGGCAGCAGACCAAAGCAACATCCAGATGCAGGGACATATACAGTATAGACAACTACCCAATGTCCCTGTGGAGAAACAGGTAGTGGGATGGCTCCAGGGCAGGTCCAAGGTAGTACAGGTCAGGGAGTCCATTCCGACTTTTAGCCCTAGTTTGGACTTGCCTCAAGTCAGGACATGATCCTTAAGCTCTGAAAGTTTTGATGAAAACTTTTGGTGCCAACATAAAGCCAGCAGCTGCACTAAATGGGTCTCAAAGTCAAGGGCATTCCATAGATATGGTCCCACAGTAGAGAGAAAGACACTTCCCCAGCTTGTGTTCCACTGAAAAATTTACTGGTTGAAAGATACAAATATATAAAATAATTCTTTATCATTGTTTTTAGGGAACCCGGATTTGCTGTGAATTAAAGCAACCTGGCTGTATCCAATGTTAGTCCATATAGAGCGCACCCATTAAAACAAATGCAATTTGAACTTTACTTCAGTTAACATTGATTTAAATGTGTCTACTCTAGGTAGGCCTAAGATTGGATTTGGTCCACTGTATGCGTAGAAGAGTTGCTTTACGATTGCAGATCCATCCAGGTTCCCACTCAACATAGAACGAGAATTCACCAACGCACCTTCCATAACTGTAACACAATTAGTGTCCTATGCAAATCGGGGGTACGAGAAAAAATCTTGTGCATGTGGTTATATGAGGATAAGGTTTAGCATGCTGTATAGCTTGCTCAAAGTTCAGGCTCAAACCCAGAGTGTTTTCACTGTCCCACTATTTTAGGAGTCACTAGGCACCACTGCATGTGAAGGAGTCATAACAGATGGCCACGGATGCTATTATCTACTCACATGAATGGAAGTGACTTTCCAACTTTCCTTTCTTTTTTCTTCAGCTTTCAGACTAGAATACCTGTATGAATTACATTTTGATGCACAAGTTGCTCTGGATAAGGGCCAGAACTTTTTCAGCAACACTTGGAAAAAGCAAAATGATCAAACACCTATGTTGACAAGTATTATAGAACTGTTTTCTTTTTTTTAAAAAAAATGAACTCTTCAACAGGCAACTTTTTCTTTATTCTCCAAACTTGACCTTCCATACCATTTCTTACAATGTGATGTTTTTAACATAATCTGGCTATTAAAAGACCATTTTTCACTGTAGCTCCCTGGCAGCCTTTTATATATTTCCTTACTTGGACTTTTCCCCCTCTCGGTTCACACTTGTGTGGTGAAATCAAAAAGGCCTGTATTTAAAGTGAAAAATGAAAACATCACATTGCAAAACATTCACTCTTTTCCCCTGTCATTACACTCTCCTCTAGAATAAACTTGTCCATTCTTCTGTCATTTTTTCCTTTCTAATTCATATTATCATCAATTTATTTCTTGACACAGTCATTTCTGGCTCATACTTGTTCTCTAATCCTTTCATAGAAACCCACAGAAGTACTGATTCTAATCCTAATTGACTGGTTCCAAACCCTTTCACCTCATATGAAGCCATGCCAATATTGTCAATCTTATGACCCTGTCCTCCGTAACAACAGCTATATATATAGCTCAGGTGTATCCAAAGGGGAGCACTGTCAGGCTCACTTACATTTCACAATGTGCGCAAATCACATCAGTTCAGAAGAGGGAACAGTGCATCAAACAAGATCTACCATGATCAACATCAAGTTGAAAGTAATAAGTGAAAATGGTAAAGAAGTTATTACAACAAACCAGCATGAAATTGAATCATTTTTCTTCATTAGACTGTGTTGCTATTATCCACTTTTAGCATGTTTGTATTAAATAGACTTTAAGCATGCAAGCTTGCTAGGCTTCAGTGACTGAAACCTCTTGGGGTATATGTGTGTGTGTGTGTGTGTGCGAGAGAGAAAGAGAGAGAGAGCAAGAGAGAGAGCATATAAACTAGAGAAGACATGGCCATGTTATGCTAGCACTCCAGACAGTTTTCTTACAGATTTCACAATTGGCTCAAGGATTTCTTGTGAACAAAAGTTGAGCATTTGAAACCTCTGGAACTATAAAGTGGAGGTACACAAAGACATAATTGCTATTTCTGCACTACTCAGTGTGCCTGGTGCTGTCCAGAAGAGAAATCAAGTCCTTGTTGGAAAGGGGCTGTTGCAATCTAAGACTACAGAAGGGAGAGAACATGCAGGGTAAGAAAAAAAGAGAGAAAAATAGAGGTCACAATGCATATATAATTTCAGTAATTTACATGTATAATTTAAGGATAAATTCAGATGTCTGCATTTGGAACAGCAGGCTTGATTGCTTTAAGGAAAGTCAGAAGCAAACATCTGTTAAGTTTCAGTGACAACTTCAATGAGCCTTTCCATATTGGAATCTGAAAATAAGAGCCAGTGAGTAATATGACACATAGCAGGTGCCAGTCAGGTCATTTACAGAGCCACAGGAAGGCGCTCATATACCACAGTGATGGGTTACAGTCAGCCCTCAATAGTACACACAGAACTATTATGCTGAGATTACTGACATCAGTAATATGATTTATGTCATCTTTAGATGTTCCTATAATTGATGTGCTTATCAGATGAAATTCCAAGTAGAGAAGTTACCAAATGCATATCAAAAGTCTGATTAGATTGTTTTACTTCAATCCATCATTCTGGTTGCTGTAGCCCTCAAGCCTGGCATTCAGAACAGACTGGGAAGTAAACAATGGTATGGGAATTTGTCGTACCAGTTAGAAAACTTGGTAGGATACAGGAACTGTGCACTAAAGCATCTCTGGATATGGAGTAAACATTTCTAAGGAGACAACAAATCAGTAGCAAGGCTATGATGTTTTAAAATAAAAATATGGAATGGAAAATCTGAAAACAGGAATATCTTTCACCCTTAGGAGATTTATTTGCACTTAGGGAAATCTTTTTATGAATTATAAGTTAACTGATATAATGTAATTGCTTAATCTTCAATTTACAAAAAGAAGAAAACATTTGGCTGGACTCCCTTTTCTTCATACTACAGGTTGAATCTCCCTCATCCGAAAGGCTTGTGACCAGAATTGTTTTGGATTTCAGGTTTCTCAGATTTTGGAATATTTGCATAGACATAGTATGTTGGAGATGGGACCAGACTCTACATATGTTTCATAGACACCTTATAAACATAGCCCAAAGGTAATTTTATACATAATATTTGTAATAATTTTATGCATGAAATGAAAGTTTCTGTTCATTGAAACATCAGAAAGCAAAAAGGGTCACTATCTCAGCTACCTATTGTGGACAATTTTGGACTTTGGAGTATTTCAGATTTTGGAATTCTGGATAAGGGATACTCAACTTGTATTCTTATTATATGTAAATCAATACTGTATCTTGGTCAGCATGGTTGTATAATTCAAAGACAAGGCTGTGCTAGTCTGGAAAATCAGTATGCAAAGGGATCTTCTAGCACCTTTGCTAGAAGAAAGAAGCTGGTAGCATGAGCTTTCGTAGAGTTGAGTCTACTTCCTCAAATGAATGGGGTGAGATGGAGAGTCCAGAGACAGATCTATATAAACCAGTTGTGTGTGAGAATGTCAATTGAAATTCAAAACCTTGTGGGTATGGAGATGAGGTAGCAAATTCAGTTTCAACTATGGTTGTTGGGGGACAAAGGAAGGAGGAAGAATGTTGCCTAAAACCAAGGAGAGTAGATAACCATATCAATGAGTATTAGAATGTGGTGTAGGAACCAGAGTGGAGACGAAACAGGTCAAGGGCGCCTTCATGAGGATGAGGGGTTAGAGAATGATGAAATGCATGTAGGAAATCATTGTCTTTGTTCAACCCACTGTTGATGGACTGGAGCGTGTGGATACATTCCAGTTCTGCTATTTCCAATCTTCTTTTGAACAGAGGGGAACAAAAACAGGGAACAGAAAACTCATGAGGTGAAATAGTCGTAATAAATTCTACTGTAGGATTTTGAAGAACAGTTTAACAATCTTGAGGGTCAGGTTATGATGGACATCAAGAATATTCACTATATACTTCTCCTCTATAAGAAAGGAGTCCCAACATATCAATATATCCCACTGGGGGTGGGGGTGAGGAGGGGGGACTGTCAACTATTGTCAGGTTTTTCTTTTCTCTTCATAAGACTGAAAAGATCAGCGCCCCTACTCCTTTGCCAAATCTGTTTGTTTTCAGTTTAAAAATAAAGATTTTATGTGAAATAATGTGTATTTTGCCCCAAAAGCCCGCTTTTGAACAAATAAAATTTTCACAGATAAGTCCCCAAATGCAAAGAAAAGTCATTTTAAAAATGTACAAAACTCTCATGACAGTGGGAAGAAAACTTTTTAAATTTGTTTTGTTTTATAGTTTTTTGTGGCGTTTTCGGGCTATGTGGCCATGTTCTAGAAGAGTTTCTTACTGACGTTTTGCCAGCATCTGTGGTTGGCGTCTTCAGAGAATGCTTGCCTGGAAAGGAGTTGGGTATATATGTACTGTGTGACCCTGGGAAGGCAGGAGTGGTTTACATGTGTATTGTTCTGTTGCTAATGGCAGGCCTTTGTTTTGTTTTGTTTCTGCATGCAAAAATGTTTTTAAAAATGGTTTTTTAAAATATATATATATGCATATAGTGAGGATTGTCATGTTGACAGTAGAAGCAGCATTGCGAGTGACTAATACATATACACTACAAGCTGGTTACTTAAACCAGTTTCACTGCCTTTTTCACCCTCTCTACCCAACTTACTCCCAGAGAGTGCTGTTGCTACATTTTTCTGAATAAATCTGAGCTTCAGGATCTAAGATGTGTTTAGATTTAAAACTAGGTTTGGTTCAGCAAAAAATAATGTTTCCAGAATGCTGAGAACCATTAAACCTTTTGGAAAGATTGTTGTTGTTGTTTATTTACTTCAATGAAATGTTGGTGATGTGATACAGATATTTTTCCCTGTATCATACGATATGGGTGTGTTTCAGTGGTTACTTCTTTTTGGTTGGATATATCAATTTTGAATTTGAAAAAAATATTTGGCAAATGTCGACACATTTTTTACTGTTAAATTAATTCCCACAACTAATGGTCAACAGATTGGATCCTGTGTGTTCTTACTGATGCTAAAACACATACTTGAAGGTTGGAGAGATAAATATTTCTTGGTGAGAGACATCATATGCTTGAGCAGAGCTAAGATTTTTCTCTATGATGTGCTTAGGGATGGAAAATTATTTAGACAACCATTTCCAAGTAAATAGCCCTTATAGCACCTGCCAAGACCTTTTGCAAACATAAACATACCTCATCTCAAAAATTTGCACATTTGCAATTTTGAGGGGAAAGTGTGCACAAAACACTTTATGAAATGTGAACAGCAAAAATTAAGTATAAGTAGAAAAATATGCACAAGTAGTCCAGGAAAATTTTAAAACACATAGCAATAAAACAGACTTCCAAACTATCCATAAAGTCTCACAGCCTGATATGAAATAGGGGTGGAAAGATAACGTAGATAGGATTTGAAAAATTGCAATGAAATAGAAACAGAGGGATTTTCATACCTTTAGATATACTAAACTCTTTTAAAATTGCAAAGAGTTTTAAATGAGACAGATTTTTTAAAATGTGTCGCAGCCCATAGCTCAGTCTGCTACAATCCACTCTACCTCATGACAGTCCTTCTGCTGCATGTGTGGACCAAACCTCTGCTGTTAGCCATCGAATGGAAAATAATCAAGCAATGAGTAATCAAGTAATCTCCATGCAAGGAAGTAACAGCTCCAAGAGCTACCTTCATGCCTTTTATAACCTCACAGCTTGATCCTGAAATCTACTGTGTGGGGCTTTGAATTTCAAAAGCACATTTTGAAACTGGCATTGAGTAGCAACTCTGTTGAAATAAAACAGTAATAGAAAAGACCTTCCAATTTTAGCAACAACACATCCTTCGCTACAGCATAGTAAATGGTAATTTTGCACTGGAAAAAGTAGTGTGACACAGAATGCTGTAACCACTCAATTGCTCCCAAAGGGTTTGGTTAAGGGCAGGAAATGTGATGGGTAGAGCTTAGGTGGCTCAATTACTTAGGGACTCAATTACTTAAAACAAAGAAAGTGGAATTTTAAAAAATGACAAAAATTCAAAATTATTTCTCTGCTAGAGGTTGCCCATAACAACCTTGCCATCCATAAATCTGGAATTCTCTAAGGCACAATATCTCTCTGCAAGAGAGGTGACAATTAATTGGTATTTTACTTACCTCATCCACATAGATTATGCAGGAGAATTCTAATCACCATGTGCTACACACATGTAAGGTCAGGGTGGGGCAGACTTTGACAGTGGCATAAAATGGATGTTGCTTATCCTCCTTGTTAAAATGAGGGAGGGCTGAGTTACTCAGGGATTTGCTATAATGGAAGTCAAGGACCTACAGAGAGATTTTCCAGAACCAATGGAATTCTGCTTTACTGCAAAAGTCAGATGTTGCTAAAACATGGATTGCATGCCCTAAGTCCTAAATTTGTAAGAAAAAGCAAAATAGAATAGGCAAAAGATTGAGGAGAGAGAACTTGGATGCAAGATATTCATTTAGAAGTATAGAAGCTAAATAGCTTTTCTTTAACTGTAATATCATGAATATCGAAGAACGTACAAGAAGAGTCTATCCAGAGTTCAATATGGAGAAATGTGTTTTTGTTCTAAGGAAGAATTGTTCATGCATGGTCTCCTCTCCTTTACTTTCTCTCCCCTCCCAAGAGCACATTGTTCTGCAGTAAAACAATGAAACAATACTATGCAGACAGCTAAAGGTGAAGGCAGTTGAAGAGCTGAAACTGTTGAAAACACTCCAACTTCCCATAAGATATGATTTTATTTTTATTGTCAACTATTAGGTGAAACCTAAGGAGGGAAGAACCTTATCCCACCAGTGCATGATGTTCCCCCCTCCACTGCTTGGAATATACCTGTTTATTTGTCAATCATCTCTCAGTCCATTATGGCCCTTGAGATGATGCTATATAGACAGAAATGCTTTTAAAACATTAAGTAAATAACTAAAACCACTCAGACTTCTCTTTAAAAATAGTTATAAATGTAATTTTAAAAGCAATTTGTAATTTTAAAAACAATTTGGTTTATTTTGAAAAGGAAAAAAAAGCTCCAAAACAGTCTTAAAAACAGTTAGAGCAAACACTCCTAATTTTAAGATCCAAAGCCAAACAAAATATTGCAGTCTTCATTTCCACAAGAAACTCAAATGGATAGAGTGAGCCTCATGATCTTGGAGCTCCATAGCTGGGGTGTGGCTACAGAGAAAGCCCTGTTATATATTCCCACCAGCCTAGCCTCATGGGGAGATTTACAGCGCTTTATAAATAAAGGTTAATAATAATAATAAATGGGACATGTAAGAGGACATATGCTGAGGATTTTTTATGTCAGGCAAGCTCATAGGGAAGAAGATTTCCTGGTCCCATGCCATTCTGGCACTTGCTTGGGACCAGGAAATCTGACACAATTGGGGTCAAGTGGATTTAGCATGGCTTTGAGCTGCTTTGTATATTATTGGGCCCAGACAGGTCAAAATAAAGCTGCTTCAGGTCACTTTGGAGGTATGCTATTTAAATGATGTATGCATCACAAGATGCTGGAAGCCATGTCAAAGCCAGGCTGCAGTTCTAAGGACTGGAGCACAGCTTTGGCGCAGCTTCTGGCCTCTTAAGATGTGTGTCTCATTTAAACAGGATATCTCCAAAGTGACCCAAAGCAGCTTTATTTTGACCTGTCTGTTTGGGCCCATTGCTAACAAAGGTGAAAGTGAGATGAAGATACACACCTTGAAAACTGCTTCGAAAGGCCTCCAACTGTTTAAGAAACTCATGCCTGCATTTCCACATAATACTAAACCTAGCAACATTCTGAATTACTGAGCTCACACACTTCTCCTACAGAGATTTGGAAGAGTCTGCTTGCATTTTGAATTAATTGCCATTCATCACGATGTCTGAATTAAGAAAAAATGTGATCGATCTAAACAATTGTTTGTTGAAACAAACCAGGTTCAAGCCTTGATGTTGACTGGTTTCAACAAACTAACCAGAGTTTAAGATGACAGATGACTCCAAGATGTAGTTCAGATAGACAGACATTTCCACTACACAGTGTAGAATTAGAGTAAACAAACATTTTGATTACTTAAAAGGAAATTCCACTGAAATTGGAAAGTCTCCTGATCAAAGGAATGGTCAGTCTGTTATTTTAAGTTCAGTTTTTATCTCCTAATATGTAAGAGTTTGAAATGAATAACTTGCCCATGCAATACAGTATAGGAAAAAGCTATGTGGCTATACAAGACTCATGC
The DNA here is from genome assembly GCF_019175285.1 of Sceloporus undulatus. Classification (NCBI taxonomy): domain Eukaryota; kingdom Metazoa; phylum Chordata; class Lepidosauria; order Squamata; family Phrynosomatidae; genus Sceloporus; species Sceloporus undulatus. The sequence goes on from NC_056523.1 coordinate 216,757,014, forward strand.
CAGGATGTAATCCCAGAAGGTTTGAAGATAATGATATATAAAGTATAGTACCTTATGCTCTCAAGAAAGTTTGGTATAATGGTTTGAACAGTGGACTAGGACTCTAGGGGACCAGTTTTCAAATTCCCATTCAGCCACAGAATCCCTTTTGGTGACCTTGGGCAAGTCATACTTTTTCAGACTCAGAGGGAGGCAATGGCAAACCTCTGAATGTTGTTGTTATGTGCATTCACATTATTTCCGACTTGTGGTGACCTTAAGGTGATTTTTCTTGGGCTGAGAGTGTGTAACTCACTCAAAATCACTCAGTGGGTTTCCATGGCTGAGCAGGGAATCGAACCTTGATCCCTCTGAACAGATCTTGCTGAGAAATACTTTGATACATTCACCTCATGGTCAACCTAAATCAGAAATTACTTGAAGGCACACAAAAACAAAACAACAACAACAACAACAACCTTATGATCAATCTAACATTTTCTCTAGTGCCTTTTTAAAAACATTCACTGTTTGCTTCTTAGGCTAGAGTCTTACACATTTCATTGCTGGTATCCTGCCATCACTAGTGGCAGTATTAATGTTTTTGAGGTTGTTCAAATTAATCTATACAGTCTTTTATGTACACTTCTCCCTCTCCCTCCCCTCTCTCTCTAGATGTTAAGAAACTTTATTAAAACAATATTCTTTGTAAAAGTTTGAAATATCAAATATAACATATCATATCAAGACATCGGGGCAGTATTTTAAATACAGTATTCCAATTTTCCTTTTAAATTGATAAACTGTTTAAACAGATAAATTATTAAGATCAACTCCAAATAACCTTAAAATAGACTTGTCCATATGTCACTCTCTTTTGTTGTATAACCAGTGTTTGGATGAACATCCTTGCACACACTTATCCTCATTATAGCCTTTGTTGCAGTTCCATCCTTGCTTTTCTGCCTTTCGCATTGGGCAGCTGCTCCAGCTGTAAAAAAGGTAAGGGAAGCTTACCTAGCAATCCAGGGTTAGGAAATCTCCAGGAGTCATTGTATGTTGAATACTGTGGGTGGCTGTATGGACTTCCAGAAAATTCACTTCCTGAATTGAAGAGAAGAGGAGACACAAGAACGGTAACATATTAAACCATCAAGACTAAGGTTAAATGACACAGAGACTGTTGAAAACACATTGCATTCTCACTGGTGGCCCAACATAGCAAATGAAATGTGAAGGCCTTCCTAGGTGTAACACTATGAGTTTATCTACACTTAGATAGTTTCTGGTATTAAGCCTCATGCTGCAGCTATATCTGGTGTTCTCTTTCTTGGAAATTTTATTTGTTGTTTTATGTTTTAATTACTGAATTGTTCAGTATCGTTAGCCACCTTAGAAATGCTTATAGAAGGGCAAGAAAAATGTCTGTAATTAAGCAAAACCAAAATAAAACTAAGAATAAATAGAATCTTATTGGCTGGGAGGGGGATACAAATCCAGCACAACTGAAAAAGTAACACACATAATTCTAGATATATGTCATTAGTTTTGTCCACATTAACTGAAATAAACCTCATTGATGAGTGGGAGGAATAGTTTTAAAGACCTGACAAGCGTTCAGAAGAGAACACTATGGGCCTCAAGACTGACGACAAGTTTTTCCAGGCATTATGTTTTCGGTTGTTAACTACAACGGAGGTTTTGACTTTGGATAGCTTCTTATGACAGTAAATAAAGTGAGCTGTAGAGAGCATTGATTTTGGTATGTACCAAAAATCTACAGCTTTCTACAGCTCACTTTATTTATTATGGGTGTAATTTTGACAGCATTTCACTGTCCGAATGACCATTTTTGTAAATCAAACTCAATAGCATACAACTTTCTCATCTACTATTTTAAAATTTTCATTTTCAGCTTTTCAGTTTCTAGTTTTGGTATGTTCAGAAGATTGGCCCACTAACCAGAGCTTGTATATGTGTCCTTCAACCCAACATGTCATGTATGTACATAGGTGCAGTCTTCAAGGTGTGTAGCAGCCATGCATACGTACATACACATGTCTGTATACCTATTCACATTGCAACCCTCACCCCTCTCCTTCAATCTCACAGTTTCCAGCCTTATGCAGCTACATAACATGGCAAGGGAAGTGGCAAATTATCCGCCTTTTAACTCCCCACCCCTTCCCACTTATAACTGGTATATCCATCATAATCAATTGTTTTCTGGAAAATAGAAGGAAGGCACCTTTGAGAAAAACCTTGTGACTCAAAAGGCTTTCCCCCCCCCCCCACGGTTCCTTTGCAGAGCATGGGCAGTTGCTTTCCGAAACTAATTCCAGTGGGCCCCTTGGTAACCACTGGGATTTGGTTCTAGGACCCATCAACTCTCCACAGAAATGAAAATCCATGGATGCTTGTCCCATTATATACAATGGCATAGCAAAATATTGTCCCTTACATGAAATGGCAAAATCAAGGTTTGCTTTTTGGATTTTTAAAAATATATACAGCGCGCCCGCACCATACGCAGGCGCACCTTACGCAGCCTTGAGCATACGTGCTCAAGCCACGGGGCACGCACGGGGCGGAAGGGCAGCACGTCCCATTCAATTGAATGGGCGCGCGTGCCCGTTACGCCCTGCACACTCCCGCACCACCGTGCACGAGCCCCATTGTTTCCAATGGGGCTCGAGCATAGGCAAAATTCGCCTTACGTGGCAGGATCCAGAACGGATCCCGCGCGTAAGGCAAGGACGGACTGTATTTTCAAGCCACAGATGATTAAATCCCTTAATACCAGGGGCTGACTGTTTAGTCCAAGGTCCCAAAAGTGGTTGGTTAGTGTTATTGTTACAATTTTCAATGTGACTTTATGTTCTTGTTTCTCAGAAGTAATTAAAATGGTTACTTTTAGTCCCCCTCCCATGTTAACATTTTCATTTAGCAGCATAAGGTACAGTAAAAGCCAGAACTTGAACCATATGTTATTTCCCCTCCACGATTTAGTCAGGCCATGTATCTATAGTTAATTTATACCACAACAGAAATAAAACAATGCCTCCTTTACAATCATAATGAAACAAATATTGTTAAACATGTTGTGAAACCTAACTTACTCAGGGGAAATAATCGCTAAAAACTAGGGTTTTTTTGTAACAGGTTTTACAATAAGTTTCCAAGTTATGTCTTTGCATGTAATACTTATTCTGTTCATGAACAACAGTGTTGTTCATGGATTATGAAGAGCAACAATCAAAAGAGTGCATGGTGTTTCTCTCCCTTTTTTCCTTTCAAGAAACTAACGAAAGACTGAACTTGTTTGGACAACATTTGTCACTGTGCACATTCAAGTCATTTTTTGACTTAAGGCAACCCTAAGATGAACCTATCATAGAGTTTTCTTGGCAAGCTCCTTCAGAGGGGGTTTGCATCGCAGGGTAGAAAGAAATCAGTGGAGAGATAGGAATTCACTAGTCCCTCTCCATGACCACAGTGCCTTTATCATAGCTGCTAAACAGTATTTAGGCTCTATCTTGTGATATGACTTTTGCATTTTCAGGACTTGCCTACATGCTTAGTAGATTGCTTTAAAGTACTATTTCACACTAACATCCCATGAATTTTTCTCCACACCAAATATTCTCATGTGTGCAATCACTCAGAAAAGTACTGGGTGAAACAGAAGAACAAAAGAGTATTCCACAGCAATTTCTTCCATTTTGAAGATGCCAAAAAGTGACTGTGAGCCTGATGGTCTGGTTATTTCTGTGAAATGACCAACACAAGGAAAGGAAACTTGTCTGAAAGCATGGATGCGTGCGCACACACACACAGAGAGAGAGAGAGAGAGAGAGAGAGAGAGAGAGATAGTATATTAAAATGTGTTCTCTGTCTGACAGATAATATGGGATCTGAATGCAGGGAAGGGTTAAAAAAAGGCAAAACCTTTTCTTTACAGCTATGGATATTACCAACTCACTGTCCTTTTCAGACAAACATGATACAGTCCAGAAGCAGGATGGTGACTCTCTCTCTCTCTCTCTCTCTCTCTCTCACACACACACACACACACACACACACACACAAGCAGAGAGAAGTTCATTAAAATTCAGCAGAATTGTGGTATGAGGACAGAGAAGCAAACCAATCCTTCTGTGGATTTATAATTATTTGACAACAGAGATCAGATAGGGGGTTGCACACACAATATAACCCACCCCTCATAAATGCAGTGCAATGCCTGCACATGAAGAGAAATAGAAGGGAAGTTAAGGTAAGCTCTTGCAAACAGCACTGAGGGAACTCTATGCATCCTGAAGTAGTATAGTAAGAGAAATTCTTGGTGTGTTTTCCAAGAACTGACATGGCCAGAGGATGGAGGGGAAGAAACCATGGCAGAATTTAGGGAAAGAACGCCTATTGGATTGGATCCTGATTAAGCTATACTTTCTGCACACAACCATTCCTCCAGACCACTGAACATGTTACACAGAGGTTGTGTAGTGTGTGGGCACAGGAGCCTTCACAGCAGAGCCCTTCCATCTAACCAAAACACTATCATTTTTAAGAAATCTGCCACACTTGAAATTATACTTTGAAGTTGCAAGTTTATCTTGGATTAAACAATGGATCACTTTAGAAAATAATAGCTATCTAGAGTTGGAATGACATGAACTATGAGTAGGGCGGCATGGCCATATGTGGTACGGGAAAGTGAAAATAAATGCAGAACTTAAAAAACATATCATAAGAAGATACAACCCCCCCTCTGAAGAAGCCTGAGGAAGTAGATATAGGATCCTTGAAGAAGTGAGGGCCACCACATGCATACTGTATCCTTGCCTTTCCTGGCTTCTGAAATCAGCTAGAGGGGGACTGGCCAAGTGGGTAAAGGGAGTGGTGAATGCTTCACTGCAGCAAGGCAAATTTCCATCCTGCCTAAGGGAGGCTGTGGCAAAGCCATTACAGCAAAAGACCGCCCTGGATCCCCCCATTCTAGATAACTTTCAGCCAGTTTCTAACATTCCATTCTTGGGCAAGGTTCTGGAGCAGGTGGTGGCCTTCCAGTTCCAGGGATTTCTAGATGAAATGTATTATCTAGATTCATTTCAATCTGGCTTCAGGCCTGGCTATAGTCACCTTGGTGGATGATCTCTGCAGGGAACTGGACAGGGGAGTGTGTGCCTGTTGCTCCTGCTAGATCTCCATGCTCAGCTTCCTATCTAGAACATTTAACAGATGGATCATTTTCCCAGTGTTTATTACATAGGAGTTGTTTGAAAACAGTGATAAATTTTATGATCACATCGCCACCCAGTTTTCTGCATTCTTTCAATTTTATTATTAACATTGCGAATTTAACTGGATTTATCTAATAATATTTACAACAAAAATTCACAGCACTGGAATATATATATGGGTGGGATAATGTTAGTGGCTGTAGTAATGAAAGAACTAGCCCCGAGATGTTTCTGTATTTTGTCTAGTTACAGCGATGTGCCCTATATAACAGATTAAGAGCTGTGTTCAGACTCCCAAGGAAAGTTATAATTTAGCACAACAAAACTTTGTTCTGTATGTATTCTGTAGAAACTACCCTGGATATGTGTGATAAACATTTGGATGAGAGGCAAATTTGGTTGGTGTTTTAGAAGCCATTTAATATTGATGCTGAAATCTAAATAATTCTGATTAATGTAGGTAAACTTGTTTATAAGTAAGTGCAGATAATACAATATTTTAGTAATATGTTTTAATAAATAAATAAATAAATACAGTGTTTATAATAACAGAACCATAAATTAAATACTTTTAATAATGTACTTTAACTTGTTAAATTGTTTAAAATGCTTTTAGTATGTTTAAATTATTCTCTATTGCTTTAAATTTCAATTGATTTTACATTGTTTTTATTTGTATAAAATTACAAGTAATCTGTAAATTACTTTAGTTGAGTTATTTTATTTATAGAAGTCTTTACTTAAAACTTGTAATGGGATAAAAGACAAATCATAGTGATTAATGGGATAAAACAAAAATCATAATGAGAGTACTAGACCATGCTTTGTAATGACAGGAAACCCAAAAGTCACTAGCTAGTTGTACGGTTGAACTTAAAGACATCATTGCCCAGGTCAAAGCCACCCTAGGAGTCCAAGTAGACCATAAATTGAACATGAGTCAACAGTGCGATGCGGCAGCTAAAAAGGCCAATGCAATTTTAGGCTGCATCAATAAAAGTATAGTGTCTAGATCAAGGTGGGTTATAAACAGCCGCTTTGAGGCAGTCTGCCGCCGCCGCCGTTTGCTCCGTGTGGGAGCCGCAGCAGCCACACCACGTGGCTCCCGCACGGACCGAAAAAGAAGCTCCAAAATGGAGCTTTTTCTTGCAGCGCCTCTGTGACGTCGCGAGGTGCCAGGGGCGCATTCGCGATGTCACAGACGCCGCGACATGTTCGGACGCACAGCATCCGATACGTAAAGATGGCGCCGGCCGTGTGGAACGGCCAGCGCCATATTGTATGGACAGAGTCCGTATTAGAGCCAGGGGCGTCTAGAAGAGACGCCCCTTTTTGAAAATGGGACGTCATGCGGACGTCCCAAGTGCCGGTCTGTAACCGGCCCAAGAGAAGTAATAGTGCCACTGTATTCTGCTCTGGTCAGGCCCCACCTGGAATATTGTGTCCAGTTCTGGGCACCACAATTCAAAAAGGACATTGAGAAACCGGAGCGTGTCCAGAGGAGGGCAACTAAAATGGTGAAAGGTCTGGAAACCTTGCCCTATGAGGAACGACTCAGGGAGCTGGGGATGTTTAGCTTGGAGAAGAGAAGATTAAGAGGTGATATGATAGCCCTATTTAAATATTTGAAAGGATGTCATATTGAGGAGGGAACAAGCTTGTTTTCTGCTGCTCCAGAGAACAGGACCCTGAACAATGGATGCAAGCTCCAGGGAAAGAGATTCCACCTCAACATTAGGAAGAACTTCCTGACAGTAAGGGCTGTTCGACAGTGGAACACACTCCTTCCTCGGAGTGTAGTGGAGTCTCCTTCCTTGGAGGTCTTTAAGCAGAAGCTAGATGGCTATCTGTTGGGGATGCTTTGATTGTGATTTCCTGCATGGCAGGGGGTTGGACTGGATGGCCCATGCGGTCTCTTCCAACTCTATGATTCTATGATTCTATGATTCTAATTTATACTATTCATTTTTAATTGATGAGGGGTGGCTAATATATTAAGGGTGGCTAATTAAATATTCTTAGAGGCCACTCTTGTTTTCTGGTGGTGGTTTGAGGTCTAGATATACAGTTTATCACAAACTGACCCCTCTGTCAGTTGGTCAGGCTGGCTAATAATACTGACATCATCTAATGGTAAATCCTTCAGAGTTACAGAGCAGTTGACTTTTCCTGATGTATGCATACAAAATCCAAAGCCTATGAGCCCAAATTGTTACAGGGAACACATAACTTCCATTGCCCCATGACTCCTTCAGACACCTCCCTGATTATGTCTAGTATAAAGAAGATGTGCTGTGACACCACTGAGCTCAACCTTTCCTGGTCCCATTCTATTTAATTGGCCAAAGATTGCAAAGTACAGAGAAATGCTGAACAAAAATGATAACACATTTCTAGGTATTAGTGACATTGTGTGAACCTCTGGTTGTTCCTTCTGTTGCAAGATGTAAAAGTACTTTTTTTTCTCTTTTTCATGAAACTTTCTAATATAAGGTATGTTAGAAAGTAAAATATATCAGCATTGCCAGGGGCTAGCTAATACAGTGGTGCCCCGGGATACGAAATTATCGCGTTACGAAATTTCCGGGGTACAAAAAAGTTAGATTGGAAAAAACTGTTCCGGGTTACGATATTTTTTTCGGGTTACGAAATTTATTTCGGCGCGAAATTCAAACGCAAAGCGCGGCTAGCGGCTTTCCAGCGCTAACGGAAAGCCTTTTCGGGTTGCGAAATTATCGGGTTACGAACGGAACGGCGGAACGAATTAATTTCGTAACTCGAGGTAGCACATGCTTCAGAAGATGAATTGAGCTACAAGAGCCACCAGGTATCCATGCCATTTTAATCACAACATCCAGTTATTAATTAAGAGACACAAAGCACAACACATACAAAAAGCAGGTGGTTTTATGCGTTATTCAACAGCAGTGGTTATGACACAAGTTGACAGAAGAACAGAGTACCACACCAATGGCATATGTAATACTTTCCCTGGATTGTCAAGAATACCCTTCCATCTTATTTAGTGCTTCCTACTCTTTGTAATAGTTTTTTGTGTGTAGCATCTACAAAAGCAATAACCATTCTTTTTTTTAAAAGGTTACCTTGATATTTGTGCTATATCTAATAATTAGAAAAGGGAAACACATAGAAAACTCATATAGCACATGAAGGACTAGTACAACATACAGAGATTGTCAATGACAACATGTGAGCTAACTGGCTGATTCTTACTCTTCTGAGAGCCAGGAACATGGAATAAGAGAATGGAAGACCAGCACTATTCCATCTCCATAGCAAATGTCTAATAAGGCTTGCTAAATTTGAGTGAGTGCTTGCTTGTATTTCTCCCAGTGGCAGCTAATAAAGTTATTTATTGATCTCTAAAGTACAGCGCTGTTCCGGTAGACTCTACATGTTCCCTTCCTCATCTCTGCACAGAGCACGGAGGTTTTTGAAAGACCACTGAAGAAACAGATCCAAAAAAAAAGACAGTGTTCACTGGGTTTTGTTTTTGTTTTTTCATCAGTTCTTTTTCCAGCCTCAAGTAAAATCTTTCCTACACTAATGCAGCTGGCTAATCATCAGTGGTTGGCTTTGTCATCTTCCTGCCTGTGCATCGCTAAGCAAGAGGCAGCTGCACTTTTTCTAACAACCATCAGCACTCTTGCACAAGTATCAGTAGAAGTAAGCTGACATTTAATTCCCTGATTTTCTTCCCACCACCACCTCCACCTCTACTTCCTTCCCTGCTATCCTCCTCTCTCTCTCTCTCTCTCTCTCTCACACACACACACACACACACCCACACACACACACATCTCTAGGCCTCTCTGGGGGACGCTCTATTGCCTGACAGGCTGAGGCTTCCAATTCTCTGTTTTTTATGCCTCAGTGGTCAGGGTGTCAGGCTCCTGCAGTACAGACCAGCCAAGAGCTAGAGGAGTCACTGAATACCATCAGTTCGGTGACAGTATTGCTCGCTTCATCCCACATACTCTGCATATCCATCAGCCATGCAAAAGGGAGGGGGAGAAAGGAAGGAAGGAAGGAAGGAGAGAAGGAGAGAAGCAAGCAAGAAATAGAGGGGGTGGAAAGAGAGTAAGAGGAAAGCCACAAGCCCTGCTATTAGCATCACAGGCCTTGGACAGACAAATGGAGCAGGAGTACAGTGAAACTAAACGAGATGAATGAACACTGCATGAGTGCCTCGTGATTTCCACCAGATACTCCTGCACCCATCAGATATACTTCTTGACAGCACTGTTTAATGATCAGCCCAGTCAAAAGCAATACTATGCATCAGCTACCCATGGGAGTTGTGTGTACGCATCTGTGGGGCGGGAGGGATAAGGGAAGCAGACGATTAGGAAGATGAAATATTTTGTAAAACGATGGTTCAATACATTGGTTTTCTATTATTACATAGCAAAGCCCTTCCTTAAGATTGCTCCTCTTTAAAGATGATCCCATCAGCCACCTACACTGAGGAAATGCGCCTTCCTTAGTCAACAAGACGCTAAGAAATGGAACAATGATTTCCATTGTTCATGTCTCGTGACCCTAGAAAATGAGTTAATATGCTTTGCATAGAAAGGTCAAGATTAACTGTTATTCAGAAGCACTGACGCAGCGAATAGCATGCTGGAGTTAGTATTTGGAATCATTCATTCAAATCTCAGCAACATCACACAACAGGAGATGACATATCCAAACTTAGCCAACCCATGGACTGGCTTGAATGTCTAGGTGGAAGTATTTTGACTAGAATTGGGAAGCTTGCACCAATGATACTCATATAAATTACTTTTGGTGCTTATAAGGCCTGCTTCATTAGTCACTGAAGGGAAGCTGGGGAAGGTTGCCTCCCAACAATTATATGAGGTTGATTGACACTGGAAGGCTTTTTTTTCTATTTTTACTATACAGAGCAATACAGGATCCTGACTGTTCAGTGCTTTCTCTCCAGCTCCAAAGAATATACAAGCTGATCGACATGAAGAGGCAGCAGGAAGTGTGGTGAGTTACCAGCCACATTTCCTGGACTGCCTAGAGTCTCCTATTGGCAATCATCATTACTCATCAACCAGGTGCTGTTACCCATCCAGCAATATACAAAAACTGGTGGTTGTTTACTTAATAATAATTAATAATTTGTTTTATTTATATACCGCTATTCCAAAGATCATAGCGGTGAACAGCAAGTAAGCTAATTAGCAAGTAAGCCAATTTGCCCCCAACAGTCAGGGTACTCATTTTAGCGACCTCGGAAGGATGCAAGCCTGAGTCAAGCTTGGGCCCTTTTGCTGGTCTTGAACTCGCAACCTTGTGGTTTTGAGTGAATGGCTGCTGTACAGGCATTTAACCACTGCGCCACCAGGGCTACTTTGCACAATGAAACAGTGTGAGTATAATAATAAACAGTGATAAGCCTCCTCTTTCCTTTGCTTTACAAACATAAGTTAATAAGATCCTTACTAGTGTGTTTTACATACAGACATATGCTGCTAATATGACAAAATATTTCACCATTATTGACTGCAGAAACCAATTTGGCATGGTAAATCCCATTTGGTACACACAGTAATAACCAGTGAAGTAAGGATAACCCTCTCTCTCAAAAAAAAAATCCATAGCAAAGAGAGATAGAACAACAATTTCTTGTATACGGGTGCTTGTAGAGAGATATGTGATGTAGTGGTTTGGGCATTGGACCAGTGATGAGATAGCATCATCCACTAAGTATTAAAAAAGCAGACTAGCTTGAGTTATGCAGGATAGGTTTCATAGCGTACACAACTCTCTTCTGCCTCCTTGCTGTCATTTCCCAGCATCTGCTACCTAAAATGCAAGTGTCATGCTGAGCAGATCTAGAACACTCCCGTTCCTATATACTGAGTCTCCTTTATCTGAAATTCTTAGGACAAGAAGTGTTTTGGATTTTGGATTTTTATTTGTTTATTTATTTATTTTGATTTGGGGATACCTGTATTTGCATATACGTACACAATATTGGAGACGGAACCCAAGTCTAAACACAAAAATGTGTTTGTGTTTCACATATGGATGTGGGATCACTTTATGCCAATATATCCCAGGATGAAGCCCTCAACATTGTAAGAATTAATTTGGACAGGAGCCAAAAAAAAAAAAAAACCCTTTTACTCTTTTTAGCCCAAATAGCTCTAACAAAAAACTATTTTAGATTTGAACAGAGGACAGGATCAAAATTTAAAATGACCTTGATAGGTCAGAAAGCTGGACCAAAGTAACAAAATGAATTTCAACACAGAGAAATGTAAAGTACTGCACTTAGGGCAAAAAAAATGCATAGATATAGGATGGGGCACACCTGGCTTAAGGGGACTACATGTGAAAGGGATCTAGGAGTCCTAGTAGACCACAAGTTGATAAGTCAACAGTGTGATGTGGCAGATAAAAAGGCCAATGTGATTTTAGGCTGCATTAATAGAGGTATAGTATCTAGATCAAGGAAGTAATATTGCCACTCTATTCTGCTTTGGTCAGGCCCCACCTGCAATAGTGAATCCCATTCTGGGCACCACAATTCAAAAAGCATGTTGAGAAGCTGAAATGTGGACAGAGGAGGGTGACCAAAATGGTCTAGAAACCATGCCTTATGAGGAGAGACTTAGGGAGCTGGGGATGTTTAGCCTGGAGAAGAGAAGGTTAAGAGGTGATATGATAGCCCTGTGTAAATATTTGAAGGGATGTCGTATTGAGGATGGAGCAAGCTTGTTTCCTGCTGCTCCAGAGAACAGGACCCGGAACAACAGATGCAAGATACAGGAAAAGAGATTGCATCTCAACATTAGGAGAAACTTCCTGACCATAAGAGCTGTTAGACAGTGGAACACACTTCCTCGGAGAGTGGTGGAGTCTCCTTCTTTGGAAGTCTTTAAGCACACGTTGGATGGCCATCTGCCGGGGATGCTTTGATTGAGAGTTCCTGCATGGCAGAATGGGGTTGGACTGGATGGCCCTTGGGGTCTCTTCCTACTCTATGGTTCTATGATTCCATGAACAAAAATATTATTGGTAAATCAAGAGAGTGGCTATGGGGTCCCTAATGGCACTTGGGGTGGCAAATCCTTATATGGAGGAATTTGAAGGGGGGGGAACCAGTCTGCCTTAATAGCATATACAAGGGGAAACCCACATTTAGACTAAATATTTAGACAACACATTTTATATCTGGAGAGGTGATAATGAAGACCTAAAACAGTTCCATACAACAATTAGTAAAATCAACAGACATAGTAAATTTAATTTCAGTTACAACAAAACAGAGATACACTTTTTGGTTCTAAGGATAAAAAAAGAGGGAGCTATCTCACCACCTCATTATATAAGAAACCAACAAATGCTAACACATATCTTAGCTTTGATAGTTACTAAACCATGCAACTACCATGAGGAACAAACTCTCATATGGTCAATTCCTATATATATTTATAGATAGGGAGGCCTGTGTTGCCGAAATGCATTGGTCTTTTTAAACACTGAATAAACAGTTGACCATTCTAGAGCATGTGGAGCTTGTCTCCTCTTTGTTTGCTGCTTGGCCACATGCTTTCAGTTCCTTACCTATCATATATTTATGTTTCATATACACCTTAAACGCATAGCCTAAAGGTAATTGAATACAATATTTTTAATAATGTTTGCATGAAACAAAGTTTGTTTACACTGAACCATCAGAAAGCAAAGGTGTCACTATCTCAGACATGAAGAAGGCTTTGGTTTTTGGAATATATTAGATTTCAGAATTCTAGATAAGGGAGACTCAACCTGTACTTATCTTTATCGATAAAAGGACTAACAGAATACATGGGAAGAGATGTCTACTAAATTCATAGCTATTGCATTCTGGATCAGCTGTAATTTCCCAGCATTCATCAGTGGCAGATCCATGAATTCCACATTACAAATGGTGAATCTTTATTTTACTATAGGAGTCAAATATTTGCTACCTAATGGCTATAGCTAGAGTACTGTTGTAAAATGAGTCGGTAACTATTCCTGATCATCACTTGATCATCAGGTATAATGATCATCAGGCAGGGTATAAATAAATTTAATAATAATAATAATAATAAACCAGGATATATCCTTATTCCACAGATCACACAGCAATTATGACAATAAGATATGTTGTGGTCTTACAGACTCATGGTCATGGCTTCATTGATTGAGTCTCTCCATCTGGGATGTGGTCTTCCTCTTTTGTTATAGCCATCTAGCTTTCCAAGCATTATTGTCTTTTCTAGTGAGTTATGGCTTCTAGTGATATAGCCAAATTCAACAGTCTCTGTTTAGTCATTTTAGCTTCTAGGGAGAGTTTAGGGTTGATTTGCTCTAGGACCTATTTATTTCTCTTTTTAGCTGCCCATGCTATCCATAGTTAGCCATTTGTATATTTTAAAAATTTCCTGAGGTGCTTTTGGAAACCAGGTAAATGTATTAGTTTACAAACCCAACATGTTTCTCATTCTTTCAGAGTTTAAGAGTAATAGAAGCATAAGTCTTAGATATTAATGGGAATCTTATTGTACACCTGGGGGTTATTTCCTTTTTAAAACACATAAAACCATTTGAATTACTTTAAATTGCTGTAAATTTGTGCTTAAAGCTTCAAGTACCATCTTTATTCACTAGGTGGCAGACTTTCCAAACCAGTACATACATTCCAAAGACATAGCCATGTTAGTCTGCATCAGTATGCAAAAGGTTATTGTAGCACCTTTGAAACTGGGAGAAAAAAAAGCTTGCAGCATAAGCTGCCACAGACAAAGGGGCTCTCCAGATTTTACTGGCTGGTTTTGGGCCACAGTAACTTTACACCACGGACTGATACGCCCTCTGAAGAGTGCAAAAAGGACCCACAAAAAGCAGCTCCTTTTTGCGCCCTCCAAGGGGCATCATAGCCGTGGTGGCATGGCTTTATGATGCCTCTTTGGTGCTGCATCATGTGGATGCAGTGCCAGAGGTGCATCATGCTGATGTGAACTGTGTGGACAGGTGCATACCAAAATGGCGCCATGGGGTAGAGTTAGGGCATTTACCATGAGGACACTGCTCCCTGACTCCACCCAGAGGCTGGCGCAAAGTGTCAGTCTGTATAGGCCCTGAATCTACTTCATCAAATGTATAGCTCTGCAGTCTATGAACATTCTGCAATCTCTTCTCTCTATATAGATATATAGATATTCAGTATGTATACACTCACACACACACATATACACAAAGAGAGATAATGAAATAGCATTATACTGTATATAATAATATAGAGATATCAAGTGAAGAAATGAATCTGTGCACAATAAATTGGCAGTGGGGGAATCCCTGTTATTTCATGGAAGGTGGTGTAGTTGTAATAGTTATTATTTTTATGACACATACCCCCACTCCTTGGGTACCATTATTAAGTGTGATGGTGTAACATTTCTGCTTCCTATCTGAAACAAAATTTCAAAGATTTGAAACCTGCATTTTGTCCAAAATCTGAAACAAATATACAATTTGGATGTTCTTTAAGTGACCTATTTAAACGAAACAAACAATCAAACAAATTTAGTTCTACCAAAGTATGTAGAACTAAATCCTACAACTGAACAGTGTTCTTGTATTTTGTTTTTTCCTTTCCTTTTCCTTTCTTTTCTATTTATAACAAAAATAAGTCCTTATCGTTTCCTTTCTTGAGGAACACGGCTCATAAATTTCTTCCAATAACAATCATTAGCTAGGGTGTTAAGATATGCTTGACTGCATGGGAAACAGGGCTAAATACTCCAGTTAGCAAACAAAGTGTACTGAAGCAGTTTGCCTTTTACATATTTCCATTATGAAATAGCAGCTAAAACATACACAGCTTTAAAATCTATTACTAAAAAAGTACTGTTTGCAAGAGGACTTGAATACAAAGAAGGAAAGTTCTGCAAATAAACTGGAAGGCTGCAAGTTCTTTTCCTCAAAGCGTTCAGTTCACTTGATTGTTGAGATTTTAAACATGGAAACTTTTGTGTAGGAAATGCTGGGACAGAGGCAATTCAAGCAGCATCTTGTAGCACAGATTTTTTTAAAGGGTGCTGCTCAGATTTTAAAAAGGAGATGAAATAACCATTCAGTACCACAAAAAAGCAGACCATTCCAAACACATTCGTATCTCAATTCCTTAACACAATGTAAGTATTGTAGCTACTGAAATATCACAGTTCTGTGCATGTGTTAAGATACATTGATATATTTACACGATTTATATCTTCCTTTTGTTATCATCACAAGGCACATTAAAGCAACCTGTGAGTGTGTGTGTTGTGTGCCTTCACGTCGTTTCCAGCCTATGGCAACACTAAGGTGGGACTTTCGTGGCAAGATTTGTTCAGAGGGTGTTTGCCATTGCCTTCCCCTGAGGCTGAGAGAGTGTGACTTGCCCAAGGTCACCCAGTGGGTTTTCATGCCCAAACAGGGAGTTGAACGCTGGTCTCCCAGAGTCCTCGTCCAATGCTCAAACTATTATGCCATGCTGACTCTCATTGATGAGGATACTCCTTAATATAAAGAGTAACAAAAAGTTATATAGGCAAGCCTTTAGTATCTTGAACTATCCTTGAAATAAATAAAATGACAGTGTAATTTAAAAACAGTGGAAGTTAGATCTTTCCAACACTCTTCCCAGCCTAGAATAAGAATACTGTATTCTGCACCATCCAAGGTTTCTGGGCAATCTAAAAAAAAGTTCATATAAAAAGCAGTAGTTAAGCCTGAGAATTGCTAAAAGCGGAGAAAACAGTGAGGAGGTATCCTCGCCCCTATATATACTCCAGGAGGAAGAGGTTACCAATCAAATGGAATACAGCAATTATGTAGTATGCAGCTGAGTCTCACTTTCTTCTTAATTTCCAAGTAAACCCAATATAAATTAGGAGCACTGACCCATGGGTACAGTAGTTATTTTCTTCCCAATCCTCAGCTACATCGTCCCTAAATTGACACTATCATTCCCTATTTGTTGTTGGGTGCCTTCAAGTCATTTATGACTTGTGGTGTTTTATTGTCAAGATTTATTCGAAGAGGTTTGCCTTGAGAGAGTGTGACCTGCTTGAGGTCACCTAATGGGTTTCCAAGGCTGAGCAGGGATTTGAACCCTGGTCTTCAGAGTCGTAGTCCAATGCTCAGACCCCTACACCACATTGGCTCTCACTCTTCACTATGCAGTGGGTTTAATAAACTGCAGTACCAATGGACAAATAAATGGGCCCTTGAACATATTAAACCTGAATTCGTCCTGGAAGCCAAGGTGATAAAACTGAAGCTGCCATACTTTGGCCACATCATGAGAAGGTATGACTCTCAAGAAAAGGCAATAACGCCAGGGAAGGTGGAATGCAATAGAAACAGAAGAATACTGCATGCCAGTTCAATGGATTCAATGAGAGAGGCCATGGGCCTGAATCTACAGAACCTGAGTAGAGCAGTGGAGGATAGAGGGGTTTGGAGATGTCTCATCCACAGGGTCACCATGAGTCGGGGCAGTTAACAAGAACAACCAATGGAATCCCTCCATCTTTTACACATTATGGGAGGGGCTTACATTTGGAGGAAAAACAACTGGGGAGAGGTTTTAATAATAATAATAATAATAATAATAATAATAATATTTATTTGTATACCGCCCTCTGGCAAACCAATCCGGGCGGTTTGCTTACCCACACATAACAGTCTTGCTACAGTTCTGGACCCTGCATGCTTATTTAAATTGAGCCACCACAGAATGCTACCTACTTAAAGTAGCAAGCATTTTCGCCCTGAGTGATCCCATTTATCCTTTAGAGGCTCCACCAGTGTCACAAATAACACATGTATGCTTACCTAGAACTAATTGCCTCTGCATTCCGTGGTACGTACTCCCATGTACATGTGCCTAGCATTTAAGCATTGAGTTTAATGTCTTTTCTTTCATCCATTCTAACGTGAGCTTCATAGGCAACCTTGATATCAACTCAGGACATCACCCACTACAGTCACATCAATGTGCATGAAAACAATGGGTTGGATATTAATCAGTGAAGGCCTCCAAGTCTTCTGAGAATCTATTCCAGCATCTTTATACAGATGTTATGAATTCAAGGTGTGTGAGGGGTGTGTGTGACAATTCTTCACACAAGATCAAAGAATAATTTCCATGAAGCGGGGTAAATGGAGTACTCATATTTTAATATCGACTGGAGAGGAAAGAGCAAACTCGTAAGATCTCTCAAGCATCAATCTAGTAAACTGTTGCTATTAAAAGTTCTCAATCTCACTATAATGTCCAAGGGGAACAACTGGATCACATTCCTCCTAGCAATTTCTAGACATCCTATGTCCAATAAAGTACTTTATACTCCCAAACTGATTCTAAGACCAAATTGGAATGAATCTAGTAAATCTGTGTAGACTTGGCATTTCCACTATGATATAAATAAATGAAAAATTATTGGTGATGTTGTTGTTCTTACATTTATTGTATTTACAGTATTTGTACCTTGCTTTTTCCAAAGAACTGGGACTCAAAGCAGCTTACAGTTTAAAACTACAATTAAAAACTTGTTGTGTGCCTTCAAGTCATTTTCGACTTAAGGAAACCCTAAGATGAACCTAGCATGGGGTTTACTTGGCAAGAGGGGAGTGTAACTTGCTCCTTGAGTTTCATGGTTGACCTGGGAATCGAACCCTGGTCTCCAAAGTCATAGTTCAACACTCAAACCATGCTGCCTCTACTACCACACTAACTGATTTCACAAACATACCTAATGTTATTTCCTAATCTCTCTCTGTAAAACTACAATCTGCAGCTCTTGAACACTAGCTGCCAGTTCATACAAGGATGACAGCAACATTCAATTAAATACCACTGTGAATAAAAATTTGAAAGCAAAAAATCTTCAGGTTTCTAAACTATTCTTGTCTCCCTGAAAACACTTGCTTGATATTTCATAATGATGTCTAAGACAACATTAAAATTTTATTATAGGCAACACAGGTCAAGAACGGTACAGTAGCTTCACAGCACGCTTCGTCCACTTTAATCCACAACTCATTAGTCATTGGTATTTAATTGTTGCTTCTTATAGCCAAGTAGGAAAAGGGAAGAATGATAAAAATGGCAAGTTTCCAAGTTCTGGATTTGAAAGTTCCCAAATGGATCTGAGGTACAAAACACACTGCAGAAATAATCCAGTTTGAGACCACTTTAACTGTCCAGACTTAGTGCTAGGAAATCCTAGGAATTGTACTTTATTTTGGCACCAGAGCTCTCTGACAAAGAAGGCTCAATGTCTTACAAAGCTACAAATCCCAGAACTCCGTAGCATTGTGCCAGGGCAGTACAAGTCATTTCATACTGGATTATTTCTGCAGTGTGTTTGGGACCTGAATCTACTTCCCACAATTTCTAAGGAGACTCTTGAGATCCTTCCATACTAGGCATTTACTGAAGACTTATCATGCTTTGTTCACTCACTATTTATAGGCGATCCAAGCAACAATATCCTACAGTCGCTGTCATTTTGTATTTTCTCCTTATTTCTTCCATCGTTCCTCAAAACAGAGAAAGCCCCGTTTCTTAAAAAAAGAATGGAAGAAACAGCCTTCGCAGATGTAAATATCTCAGTGGCATTCTTCCATCTTTGGTAAAGAATTGGATTTTGAGGAGAGTAGTGACATATTTGTGGTGGCCATAATTTTATCATCCTAATTGATCTTTGGTTTTATCAAAGCACTTTTTGATCTTTACTTAATAAATTCTAAAATGTTAGTGAATCAGACTAAAATGAAAGTGTCATAAGTGTTTTCAGTCACCCCTAAACTGTGGAATGAGCTGCGGCAACAGATTCAACCGCTTAATACACTGTCTGAATTTAAAACAGCACTGAATACCAGTCTTTTCATCATCATCATTATCATCATTATTTTATAATGTTCTGATAGTATTTTTAAAGGATTTTTACAAAACGTTATTTTGATTATCACCATTCACTGCCTTGCTAAAATGGTGGTGGCTTGAAAATTTTCTACTCCAATTATTTCTTTAAAAATAAGCCCAATAGCAATTTTTACTACCCCAACACTTTTTCATTTAAATATTATATCACTAATATATATTTTCTTTAAAATATCCAAGAAAAATGTTTTATTAAACATTTGTTAAAATAGCTAATTAAAATATTTTAATCATATTATTTTTAATGGAGTGATAACGCTACCCAGGTTTTGGATAAAATTCTCCAGGTTTTGTGTATCTCTGCATAGCCTGACTTAAATGCTTGCCAACCCTCAATAGCTACTTATTAATGGGATATAGCATAAAGAAATGTAATTATAATTACAGCTATAGGTGGCTTACAGACCGCCGACAAGTGGCGGCCTGCACCCGCCCCTTTCCCAGCCGGATCGGGGCCTCAGCGGCCAGAGCGGCAGCTGCTGAGGCCCCGATCTGCCGCTTTCCAGGCTGCGGGGAAGCGGCAAAAGGCCCCTTCCCCAAGGCCTGGAAAGGGGTATCCTTGGGGCTTCCAGCC
The DNA here is from genome assembly GCF_019175285.1 of Sceloporus undulatus. Classification (NCBI taxonomy): domain Eukaryota; kingdom Metazoa; phylum Chordata; class Lepidosauria; order Squamata; family Phrynosomatidae; genus Sceloporus; species Sceloporus undulatus. The sequence goes on from NC_056523.1 coordinate 216,776,815, forward strand.
CCAAGGACACCCCGTGGTGGCGGGGAGGAGGAGAAAGGGGCCACTAAGCCCTTTTCTCCTCTGCGTCGCTGGGCGCAGCCGTCTGAAGCCTGCGCCCAGCAACGAAAACAGCAAAAGGAGCACCGTTTCGGAGCTCCTTTTGCGGCCGGGGAAGGGGCACACTATGCGCCCTGGTGCAGCATGATGATGTCACATCTGTGCCGCCCCGTATAGAAGCGGAGCGGTTGTGACGTTGTAATGGCGGCGGCCGTGTGGAATGGCCGCCGCCATTTTGTGCGCGCTCCACGCGTGCTAGGGTTGGGGGCATCCGGAAAGGACGCCCCTTTCTAACCCTAGCACGCACGGAGCGTGCACAAACTAAAAGTTATGATTGAACAGTATTATCACTCACCTGTCTGGATTCTACCCGGAAATATATTGTTAGTAAAATATGATATATTTGCCTTCTATTTACCATATTGTTCATCCATTACTAAGAAAACAAACAATTATACAGAGGCAAATAGTTTGAAGATCACCAGTCAGCATGGCCAGTGGTTAACTTTCCAAGCTCTGGTTTGAGAGTCTGGTATTCAAGCAAAACAAAGCATAATGTGGTCCAAAAGATGAAGCAGTTAATGCCCCAGAAGTGTGGACATAAATCAGAATTAATTGCAGTAGGGATCTGAGCAGATGGAATGTTTTGCTCAGTGGCAAGACAAAGGTGGAGCTTTAGAGAAGATAATAATTTATAAGCATGCAGGTTACATGTTTTGCTGTCTATAAGCTTTTCCTTGAATGCTTCATTCTATCTTTCATGCATCTGAAAAGTAGCATTGCTACTTTAACTGAGTGTGTTAGGGTCAACACGTCTAGATCATATTGTATTAACTAAAGACCTAAGCATTGGGAAAACAAACTTTTAAAAATGGAGGATCTTTCACATGATATTCCACACCAGAAAGCAATGGTAGTTTTAAAACTACTGCTCAACAGGGCATGCATTTGCATCTATACCGAAAGGCTTGTGCTCTTTTCTTACTATGTTTTTAATGGGAATAGAACTGTGTGCTAATTCATTTGCTGATAAAACTCCCAAGTTTGTTTAAGAGCAGACTAAGACCCGTACAGACAGGCCAAAATAAAGCTGCTTCAGGTCACTTTGCAGGCATGCTGTTTAAATTATAACAGACCAGAAGCCACGCCAAAGCCACTCTCCAGTCTTAAGGATTGGAATGTGGCTTTGGTGCGGCTTCTGGACTCTTAGGATACATGCATCATTTAAACAGCATACCTCCAAAGTGACCTGAAGCAGCTTTATTTTGACCTATCTGTATGAGGCCTAAGGACCTTATTGCATGGGGTTAAAACCCCAGTTTTCCTTTCCCGAATTCAGTCCTAATTCAAGAGGCAGCCGGGTGTTATTGCAAAGAAATAGCCACTGAATTGTTGCCTGGGTCCGTCCCAGATGCAGCCCGGGCCCTTTAAGGTGCTTTGATGGCCATTTTGAGAATGGGCTGCCGAAGTGGCTTACAGGACCCGTGCTGCATCCAGGGTAGACCTAGGAGATGATTTGGCAGTGATTTCTGTGTGATAACACCTGGCTGCCTCCCAAATGAGCACTGAATTCTGGAAAGGTAAACTGGGGTTTTAATCCCATGCAATAAGGTCTGAAGTGTCTAATAAAGGATCACATTTTAAATTTGAAAGTATAAAAATAAGGCTTGGGTATTTTGCTGCCCCAATCTTTCCTTTCTATGACCATTGTCCCCTTCTTTTTCTTCTTTTCTCTTATGCCTTCATGTTGCAGACATTGCAATTACACTATATGGTAAGGTCTTCACTTGTCACAGAAGCCAGGGATCATTAGCATGATACTGGGAAATAAATTATTGTAAACACAGGATTTCATACATCACCACTAAACACCTATAAAATGGGAAGTCTTTTTTCAGCACACACTGTGGCTTTGCTCGGAAATCAATATCTGAATATAAAAATCCTTTGCTGCACTCCCTTGCCCCCACAGGCAATGTTTCAAACAAATTGTTTAGGGAGTGCCAGGAGACCTATGTTCCCTGCTGTAGGCCTTTGATGGGCCACAGAAAGTTTGGGTTATAGGGTCTGCTGGAAAAGGCTGGCCTTCTGGCCCTTTCTCCCGCTTCCCCTCCAGCCTAGCTTGCACACTGCTACCAGTTGACGTGACTGATTTATTTGACTGAATCTGGCCAAACTGTCACTCAGAAAGTGCCCCCTTGGTGCCTTCTCTGGCTGGAACTACTTGAGGGTGGGATTGCATAAACCGCTCCTGTCAGGGATTTCAAATGGAAACAAGCCACTGAATGTGAATCTGACAGCTCAAGTACTGAATTAGGGCTATTTGCATGCTAATTTTCACCATGCTTAACTCACTGGCAGACCTAGAGCGAGGAGCAGTCTCCGCATGTTTGGAACAATGCTTGACTGATCTAGCTGCGTTAACGAGCAAATTATGGTAATTTTGTTATTACAAATGCATAGAAATTTCCAAAGAGTGGAGCAATACAATATGTTTTTCTCTCCTCCTCCCCATTTCTAAATATGGAGGCTTTTGTTTATACACACTTTGCCTTGCTTACTTATGTTTAGATATGCATAATGTTTCACTTTAAAAAAGGAGGAGGAGAAAATGAGGATACGGAGCAAAGAAAAGGAGGCAAGCTCTTCTGCAGACATTAGACCAAGTCATTGAGTGGTGCCAAACAGCACAGGTCCACAGAAGTCAAGGTAGAACTGCACCAATTTATACAAGCTAAGAATCTACTGAAATTATTATTGTTTTTGTTATTGTTGTAATTATTGAAAGAGTCATCCTGATCATTTCTACCTGAGTGCCTTTAAAAACCAATGGAATGTGAGGACATTATGCCAAGAGTAATTGAATTCTACACTGTTATGTTATGTTATGCTCTCAGATTCTAACAATCTGTAAATATCAAGAAAATATAATTTCATAGTAATATGCATTATTGTTTCCTATAATGGCATAGCAAATTTATTTAGAGTACCTAAATAGAAGCTTTACTCTGTCTTACTTGCGTAATAAGTAGCAAAATAAGTTGTCAGGAGAGTTAATCTGATTTAAAAGGTTTAGGTGCCACAACTACCATCCACAACTCTCCCCTTATTGATTAATTTAAAATATTTATATCCTATCTCAAAACATGGCTCACAATATGGAATGAAAACAACATCAACAATAAAACACAAGCACATTCAAAATATGGAATGCTGAATTATCAGCAGCAAGCCAAATTTAAAACAGCAGCCTAACCAAACAAGAACAGTGCAATTCCAGTACTAAACAGTAAATCCCACTGAACTCAATGGGGCCTAAATTTTATGTATCTACTGTTTGGTACAAGTACATGCTGCCTTTTGTCCAAGGAGCTCAAGGTGGCATATGAGTTCTGTCTCTTTCAATAATGCTGAAAGGCAGATTAGGGTAAGACTGACCCAAAATATCCCAGTGAGCTTCTTGGTCAGTTTGAATATAAGGCTGCTGCTACATTGCAGAATCAATGCAGTTTGACACTACTTGAACTGCCATGGCGCCATTCTATGGAATCCTGGGGTCTGTAAGTTTTTGTTTCACCAGAGCTCTCTGACAGAGAAAGCTAAATATCTCACAAAACTAAAATTCCCAAGATTCCATAGCATTGAGCTGTGGCAGTCAAAGCACTGTCAAACTGCTTTCATTCTTCAGTGTAGAAGGACTCTCAGATTCCCAAGTCCTACGACCACAGTCTTAACTACTACATTCACCTCTCCAAGTCCATGGACTTGAAATTCGTAGATTTGGAAATCCGTGAAGGGGCAACCGCTATTAATCTCAATTGGGCACGTGCCCCATTCAAGTCTATGGGCTTGAATATGTGTGAGATTTTGAACTCATGGGGGTTTGTGTGACCAGAACGGATCCCCTGCAAGTTCAAAGGGGTGACTGTATATCTGAATAAACATGTAGGACAAATGCAACTCCCATTAAATGTCTCCAAAAGTGAGCACCCCATCAAAGTGGTTTTCAGACAAATAGACAAGAAGGTGGCATTCCGTAGACAACACTGAGAGTTGAAAAAGCCTAGTCTCTTGTCTCCATCCAAAAATGGAGTTATATGAACAGAGAATAAGAGGAAGATCTTTCATTTGGCATAGGCAGCACTGGTCTTGGATTGGGAAATCTGTGGACTAGGCACCAATTCTACTAACTTACTCTATGAAGCTGTTTTACTGTCTTTCTGCCTCTCAGTAGCTTATATTTTACCAACATAACCAAATTTCAGGATAAAGAAGTCCAGTTTCCAGTAGCTCCATTATTGCTGGGCTGCAGAGTCTAAATTCATGCCCCTGCATTCCAGGTGGCAGAGGGCAAGGAGGAAGTGGATCAGTGGAATTATGTGATGCAGGCAACAGCAGAAAATCAGCATGAGGGGCTTATTAATGCCCCTATTCACACACCATCCTAGAAAAGAGAAATAGCCAGGCATGCACATCCCACAACAAAGTGCTCAGGTTCCCAAAAGGCCCACCCTGTGCGTTCACAGTGGCATCACTAGGACTGGTGTGGTAACTCATGGTGTTTCCCACCCCCATTGATCTCCTTCCACATTCTACCATACAGAATCCTTAGTAATGTTTTTGTACTAATATTATTCATAAATCCTAATTCCCATATAGCACTGAATGTAATGGCAATAGTGCTGACATAAACAACTAGCACAATTAAAAATAAACCTTTAAATTACAATATCATATGCACAGCCTAAATGTCTTTACATGTACATAGTTTCATGTGGGTAAAGTGAAAATTTGATAAAATGTTATATTTTTAAATACAATTTTAAAATATTTTTTAAAAATAATAAAAAATAAAAATAAAATGAGGCCTCTTCTTTCTCTTCTCACTGACCCTCATCGCACTCACAGCATCTCTTCTGCTGAACTCCAGTATTTTAAATATCTATGGGGAGTACTGTTGTCACTTTCAGCATCCAGAAGTGCATTTAAAAAAATTAAAAAAGACATTGATTCTTCTCCAAATTGGAAGTGCAAACAGGTTAACAACTGCCAATGTCTACCTGTGACACACTGCCCCATGTTCCCTTAACAGTATAATAAAGGCAAATTTCACACTAAGGTACTGCATATGTAGTGGCATGCACATAGGTCTTGAGTGATACATTTGGCCAGCCTGCCATTAATTTAAAAGTACTAAGAATAACTTGCATTTGTGAACATCAGATCAGATGTCAAAAATCCAAGGGCTTAATAAATTCTACATCTTTGGCTTTTAATCTCGAACTACTGTAATACTCACAATAAAGTGCCAAAGTGCAGCAAACAGTGAAGGAAATAAATCTCTCCTTTACGGTAGAAACTGTATTACGCATAAAGCTTGCCAAGATATTCCCTGTTGCAAATCTCATTTTTACTTCCTGTCCAAAATTCTTTTGGAGACACAAGGCAAAAATTAGCCTTCCATTCAACACACAGTTATGGGTGGGGCAGAATTAAGTAAATGGAAGTGCAACATTTGAAGCAATAAAAAGAAAAGTCAAAGTCTATTCAGGGTACAGAATATATTGGCATAGGCTGCCCAATCTTGCTCAGTGTGTGCTAATGGCCAAAAGGATCTTTACATTGATTTCACCTGGCATGAAACAGATCCTATCATGTCATATTGGGTTCTAAATGCCTTTACACAGCAAGGTGAAGCCGTTTACATTGTTCAAGTGATAGCATGCAGTAGTCTGATTTTTCTGAAGTATTGTTGAATTTCTGTTTTAAAAGGGCAATGACTTTTGAAAATATTATACACACAGACACACACATTCCATAATAGATTGGTCTGAGTCCTGCCCTTCCTCCAAAGAATTTAGAGTAGAAGATATGCAGCTTTTTACTTTAAAGTTGCAGTTACACTAAGTTATGTCAGACTTAGGCCCGAGATAGATGGGCAGGTAGCGCCATCCTGGCACCAATTTTAGGGTTCAGAAGCGCGCACCAACCGCACGCTCCCAAACCCTAGCACATAACAGCTAGGGCCTCCCGTCCACACAGGGGCCGCCATCATAATGTAAGTAACACACAGCGTACAGACATTGCTGCATGTCGCTTACGTTACTGATGCGCCACAGAGCACCAATGGCGTACTTATGACATCCACTACTCGGACCTGTTTTTTCCAGGTTCTTTTTGGTGCGGAGGGATGTCATGGAGTTTGGCTGCTGTGGTGTCTCTCGGGAACAAAAACGGACGGCTCCAGACCGCTCTTTCGGGGAGGTCTGTCCAGCCCCTTAGACATATTGGTCCAAGCCATTCAGCCAGTACCCTGTTTGAATATAGAGTTGGAAGCCTTTTTTCCATCCTACTACACTGTCTTTTATGCTCACATTTTAAGACAACTAGAATTATATTATATACCTCATCATAGCAAATGGTATCCCTTCCCATCACTGAATAGTTCACGGTACAACAATGTAATCAGAGCCTTAAGGGTTTTAGAATCGTAAAATCGTCCAGGGCTACTATATGGGGGAGGAAATGGGAAACGGTGGCCATTTAGCTAGAGAGACCATGGAGATTATCGCATTAGCTTTGCTTCCAGGATAGACCCGGGATATAACTTTCTTAAGATGGATGTTATTGCATTCACCCATTGCTGGGCAGTATGCAATCGATATGTAACCCAGGCTTCTCTTGCAGCTTTTCAAGAATGGGATTTTCCCATTCTTGAAAAGATGCAGGACAAGCCCAGAGAAGCTGGGGTTGCATATGGGCTGCATACTGCCCAGTAATGGGTAAATGCAATAAGATCCACCTTGAGAAAGTTACATCCTAGGTCTATCCTGGCAGTGAAGCTAATGCAATAATTTCCTTTGCTGAAAACAGGATTCTATACTTAGATGGACCTTGGTCTTATCTACCAACAAAATTCTTATATACTCAGATGAATGCACTCCATAAGCTACTAGCAGGCCACTTTATGGCAACAATATACCTTGACCATGAATTTTCTGTTCTTATGCTTAATAGAAAATCTATCTGGAGCAAATGAAAAAGAGAGGAATACAGCTTGCACAGTTAGTGTTCTGAGCCTGTAAAATGTTGCCTAGCTGGAGCACAATATAAGCTCCAACCACAAGTGTAGAAAAGCCATTTGTCACACTATCAGTTTATGAAGCCAGCCAGGCTGGGACAGAGAACAGTCGGACTGAAAAGAGCACATGTCTCCTTCCACTCATATCTGTGTAATTCTAAATTCAATAAAGTCGTATGAGAATAAAAGTTAGGTAAGTCACAAGGAAAATAAAACACTGGCTCTCAGCCCTGCTTCTACTACCACTAGGAGTCTGCCCCAGCTTAGAGCTTAAAAGGATAAGATACTTTTACTTCCTAGGCCTCTTAGAAAGTGTAATGCTCAGTGCTATTTTCTAACTTTATTTTTGATCCTATGTTAGCATTATAATAGTTTTGCTTCATTTCCTTTTCCAGAAGTAGCAACAGCATATATTTATTTGACAGGCTATCCAATTTGTAGATTGAAATGGCGTCTATTTCTGTAAGAATTCTGATCTTTGTTAATGTGGAAGAGACACATTTGTAATGTGAATGTGCTATATAGTATTTTCCATTTGCACTAGGAAACCATTAAAAGAAAAACTGACTTAAGTCTTAAATAAAGAACTGTTTTTAAGTCTTTTAAGTCTTTCATTCTGGGAGTTTCAAAAAATAATACATCTATCTCTGAAAACAACTCTCTTGACTCTTGTTCTCAAGCATGCCATTTTTTCTCCAACAAAAAGAATCAACTTTACACGTGTTTTCATGCGTCTTTGGAATACTTTGCCTTTTTGACCCAGAAACTCAAACAAAGGGTTACTAGATGGTATCTATAGTATTTTTAAAAATGAAACCTGGGTTTGAATTTGATCATTCTCAGAACCCTTTAGTTGGGTAATTGCACACATAGACTTCATATAAAGGAAATTCATTTGTTCAGGGTCACTGCATGGTTTTTCATTAAAAACAAATTACCAATGTTCAGAAAGGACATCTGGGTTTCCAGAGTCACATTAATGACTATATTTTCAGCACCACTATCCCGGACGCTGTATCCTTTCCTGTCACCCTCCGTTTAGAGCCCCAAGAGGACAATGAGAATGTCAGTCAAGTGAAAAGCAAAGCATGAGGGATGAGGCCAAAACCTCAGGCCCCAGGGAGCGGAAGAAGGTACAAGTGTGTGCGTGTGTGTATTTGCCCACACAGACACATACACAGAGGGTAACAGGGACCATTGTTTGAGCTTCTCCAATACAAGAGCCAGAACAAATATTTAAATTAAGTAGCAGGAGTATTTAAACATAACCCTATTCCATATCATTTACAAAACACCACAAGTCCTCTGTACAAGACAGGGTGGAAATTTAAAAAGCTTTCAAGCTAAAATACTACCCAAAAATATTATATGCTTATGTGGTTCTTGATTAAGAAAGCAAGCTGCAAGGAGTGATCTTGCAAAATCTTTGATAGAAATCAGAATAACTAGGGGCCCTTTCACCCTACACAGTTATAAAACAATGATTCCATCTTATTAGCAATGGCAACATCCTATGGAACCCCAAGGTTTGTGGAGACACTCTCTCTGGCTGAGAATTGTAAATGTTCGAGATTCTGTAGGATGGAACAATGGTAGTTAAAATGGAATCATAGCACTATAATCATGTAGGGAGAGCATGGGCACAGCTACACTGGACTGGACTGAACTGGGAGGTGTCTCTGGGCCATGAGCCAGTGATAACTAACCAAGGCTACCTGCCACACAGCTATAGCTTTACCAGGGGAAAGATGAGTTGGTACCTCACCTCTCCCTTCCATAAAACTGTTAAATACAAGAGGGAGCTTTAAAGTGCACGTATTCTGTCTGTCTGTCTGTCTGTCTCTCCGTGTGTGTGTGTGTGTGTGTGTGTGTGTGTGTGTGTAAAGAAGACTTGTTACATGCAAATTATTCTGTACTGTCCATCACAGTGATTTCTTGCATCCCTCTTCAGGCATGCCTTTCAGCCTTTGTTTTGTCACTATGACTACTACTTTTTTGTTTCAAGACTCTGGCTCAAATATCTTCTATGTCCTGCTGGAACACCAACATCCCATTGGTCTAATGTGTTTCCTGGCTCAGTCACATCAACCTGCAAGTCCTTTCTGAGAAACAGAATCTAACATCAGAATTATGGTTAAAGTTGCCAATTCCATTGATTTCATCCTGAAAGTCTGGTTTTTGGAATCTTTCTCTATTATCCCCAGAAAGCTTCTAATTCTCTTGGAAAATGTCATATATCACTCTCTTTCAGAGCATGGAGAAGCTGTGAGACGTGAATTAACTTGCTATGCAGCTGGAGGGTTGGGGCAGCCCCTAGTGACAAGAACCGAGCATTACAAGTGACTCCTTCTCGCCCCACATAGCAGGACAAGTCATCAAGCAAAGCACATGAAAAGTCTGGTGCTAGCCACTCACATACATGCCTACTCAAAAGTGAGTTCCTTTGATTTCAATGGGATTTTCTTCCAGCTAGTTTAGGAGTGTGAATCACAATGGGGCTGATAAAGAAGAAAACATTTTTTCCAGTGGGAGTTTTCTAGGCTTTAATACAAAACAATTCAATAGGTGTTTTCTTACAGGTAAGTCACAATGACTTATCTCCAAGGAAGAGTATAGGACTGCATTAGCTGAGTTCGAATTGCTAGTGTGTTTCATTTGCAGCAAGGAAGGCCAGTTGCTTCTTTCACAGCATTAAGATGTATCCCACACCATCACTACTCATATTTGACTGAGACTTAATTAAATCTGGCTTCTGTTTCCCAAATGCAGGCTAGTGAATTAAAGTGTTGTGTGCATTCAAGTTGTTTCCAACGTATGCTAACTCTATCGCGATTTTTTTTTATGGCAAGATATGTTCAGAGGGTGTTTGCTTTTGCCATCCTCTGAGGCTGAGAGGGTGTGACTGGCCCAAGGTCACCCAGTGGAACCCCTTGGCTGTGCAGAGATTGAAACCCTGATCTCAAGCGGGTTTGAATCCATTGCTCAAAATCATATACCAAGCCGACTGTGAACGAAAGTGTTAGCAGCTGTAAATTATGACATCGGTGATAGAATACTGGGTTTGAAAAGACATGGAAATTTGCCCTCTGACTTGAGCATATTTTCTTGCTTAGTTACAGCTACTTCACCAAATGGTGCTTGTCTGTCATAGATCCTTGCTCATGCCTGCAAATATGTCACTAGTCATTCACATTTAGAGCTATATGCTTTAAGAACAGTGTGGTCCTTGGTAGCTGGATATGCGATGGTTCCACCGTTCCATCCACAGTATTTAATGACTGCCTGATCTAGAAAGTGTTGTGTGAGGATGGATAGTCACACAATAACTACATGATGGAAATGAGATAAAGATATTGTGACTCTAGACGCAGTGTTTTAAAATATGTAAAAGCTAAATTTGTTGTTGTTGTTGCTGCTGCTGCTGCTGCTGCTGCTGCTACTGCTGTTAAGCTTAGACTTAGTGTGTGTTTAGACTTTCAGCCACTGGAGCATCCGTTTTTACTCCTGAGTGTTCCCAGCTACCTTTCCGCACTAGCTGCCCCTTTTCTTACAAGGGCATTTTGGTGACTGGTCTGAAGACAAATACATCCTTCTTGCTAAAAGCTAACAGGATAGATTAAATGTTCCCTATCCAAGCTGGTAAAACAGAATGATTCCTCATAACCACCACCTCAACTGGACTAAGAACAGCTCCCTTTGCTACAGTTTCTATCTCAGTTTCCAATCAGAGGATGTTTTGTGTGTGTGTGTGTTTTCCCCCATTTATCAGGTTTGTGTTTTTTATTTGAATGACATGCTCTGACCAACTGTGATTGACAAAGTATCACTAGGGCACACAGCATCACAAAAGTCTGCCCCTAGGACTCAGATTGTGGCCCTGAAATGTTGCTTACCTGGCAATCCTAGAACTAATAGCCATTCCACTTCATCAAAGAGTGAAACATTCCAGGGAAACAGCTTACCCAGGTCTGATAGCCTTATGGAAATTTCACAATATTTGTTTACATTGACAGAGATATACAGGCAAAGCAGAAGTGGAGGCATGATAAATACACTTTTAAAATCACTTGTCATTACTGAGATATTTTGGCATAATGGGTATGTTGGGACCCTTAGCTGTAATGCCAAAATCTAGCCTTTTCCATTTATTTTGCATTAAAATATGCTCTGAACAAATGTCATTGGCCCGTTACAAACGGGCAGGAAAGTACGCGCGGAACACGTACTAGGGTTAGAAAGGGGCGGTGCTTCTGCACCCCCCTAACCCTAGTGCGTGCTCTGCGCGCACAAAATGGCGGCAGCTGTTACACACGGCCGCCGCCATGAGGACATCACCACCACGCCGCCTCTATACGGGGCGGCGCGGACGTGATGTCCTCGCTCCGCACCAGGGCGCTTAGTGCGCCCTTAGCGCGGAGCAGGAAGGAGCTCCGTTTCGGAGCTCCTTCCTGGTTTGGTCCGCTGGGCGCAGCCTTCACACGGCTGCGGCCAGCGGACCAAAGGAGAAAGGGGCCAAGCGGGGTGTCCTTGGGGCTTGAAGCCCCAAGGACACCCCTTTCCAGGCTGCGGGGAAGCGCCCTTTTGCCGCTTCCCTGCAGCCTGGAAAGTGGTGTATCAGGGCCTCAGCGGCTGCCAGTCTAACCACTGAGGCCCTGATACCCCAGGGAAAGGGGCGGGTGCAGCTCGCCCCAACAGGCGGTCTGTAACCCACCATAGTATCCTATTTATCACTCAACTACCTGATAACTTTAACAAGTGATCATGAAATGTATTTGCAGTTCTCTCACCAACAAAATAGATTGTAATGCCATATAAAATATATGTCCCTTTTGCACAAAACATGCATTCAAAACAGATTCTGGTGCATTCTTTGTGTGAGCTACATTTCTGAACTGCAGCTTTCATCATATCATAGCACTAGTGAGCAATCATAGCACTAGTGAGCAAGCGTCTATAATCAGTAAAGCCAGTGGTTCTCAAGTAGTAGGGTGGGACCCCTGTGGGACATGAAAGGTGCTCAAGGAGACTCCTCTTCCCAAACTTTTTCTCTATCTTGGAAGGGAAGGGAAAGGTGAGGAGGATGTTTGGAGCAGCCAAAGGAGAGCAGGGAAGCTCACTGGCTTGTGGCCTCTGGGGAAGGCACCCCAAGCTGCTGCTGCTTTTTCTCCCACCCATCCAGTCACTGCTCCAATTCTCTAGATGAGATGTTGCTTCAGCCTGAACACATTCTCTCATAGAATCATAGAATCATAGAATCATAGAGTTGGAAGAGACCGCAAGGGCCATCCAGTCCAACTCCCTGCCATGCAGGAAATCCAAATCAAAGCATCCCCAACAGATGGCCATCCAGCCTTGGTATCTCTTTCAATGTGTGAGTGCCTTCTGTCACACACTAATTCTCACACACATTCAGTAATGCTCTTTTTCTGGCTTTTCCCCTCAGATACCTTCATTCATACATAGTCTTCAACACAAATTCTGTCTCTCTGTCTCTGTATCTGCTTCTCTCTCTCACACACACACACACACACACTCCACAGCAACACCCTTCATCACTTTTTTACATACGTGCATATGCACTTGTGCATACAGTACTCACATGTACACAAGAGAATGGATGTTTCTGTGTGAATGTGTGTGAGAGAAAACGAGTATGTGTGTGAGTGAAAGAAAGAACGAAAGAGCATGACTGAGTGTGTACATATCTGTGAGCACAGTATGTATAACATTTAAACGTCTTAAATATTGATTTTATTTAAGTAAAACTGTTCTAATTTGGACAATGTGATTTCCTTATAAAATGTTAAAATGTGAATATACATAGATGTACAAGCAAAAAATAGCACACTAAACAAATAAAATATTTTTATCCACATGTAGATATAAGGAGGGGGGGGGGTCATAAGGGTAAAAAGTTTGGTAACCACTGACTAAAGCCATTCAGATCCACAGATTTCATCATTTCAACATCTGTGTCTTCAGATAACCCTTTCCCCTAACAATTTGTCCTGGGTGTATTATAATGCATTACAGCCATTTACATGAGGTGTGGAACACTGACTTGGCCAAACTGGATAAACCATGTGTCTGGGATTTCCCTGGTCCCCTTTCCTCCCCTTTTGCCCTCTTCTCTCTTGCCCCTGCCACTATGAATTATGATCATTATGTGGACAAACTGGGTAGAATTCAGAGACATAGCTGTATTAATCTGAATATCACTACACAAGGGGATCTTGTAGCAGCTTAGGAACTAACTGAGCAAAAGAAGTTGTAACATGACTTCTCATAAACTAACCCTACTACCTCAGATGCAAATGTTCACCATTAATGGTCTTCTCCCTCTTGGAACCTCAATAAGCCTTCAAAAGGAACTATGACCCGTAAGAGACCGTCTGAAAGCACTGTGTCGGCACCGAAATTAGGGTTACAGAGTGCGCAGCAACCGCACACTCTGGAACCCTAATACGTATGGATGGTGCCATCTTTACGTGCTGCCATCCATACGTGGCACGCATGCACGATGCAAGCCTGGCGCCACGTGGACACAGCACAGTGCGCCAATGGCACACTGATGATGTCCTCCCTGTGTGCCCAAAAGAACCCAGTTTTTAGTGGGTTCTTTTTGGAGTGGAGGTAGCCCTCGCGGTTTGGTTGCTGCGAGCTCCCTCTGGAGGGAAAATGGGCTGCTCCAGACCCTTTCCCACAACAGAGGAGCTTATCACTTGGCTATTAAAGCTGGTTTACCTCTATCCAGTTTAAAGCTTAATTTGGATGGCATCCTGATGTTATCAGAAGGTTTTTGCCACTGAATTTGCTGCCCGAATACAGCCCGGATCCATCCCCACTACCTGGAGTGCTCCACGCTGCTCTTTTCATATTCAGGCATTTTCTGATTTAAGAAAATGGCTGGCGGGGTGCTCCTGGAAGCAGAGATGGACTCTGGCTGTATTTAGGCAACAAATTCAGTAGCAAAAACCTTCTGATAAAATCAGGATGCCACCTAAATTAAGCTTTAAACTAGATAGAGGTATGCTGGTTTTAATAGCCAAGCAATAAGCTCCAGAATCTGAACACCCCAGGTTTAGTGGCTCTAACAGACTTAATCATTCCTGTCATCATTATTGCTTCTACTACACATTCTATGTTTTAAAGACAACTCATCCCATCTATGTATTCTGATTGAACTACTAGCATAACTGATGTGCAGAGGCAAATCTATTCCTTTGTTCTTTATGGTTCATTGAATTAATCTCTTTGACCATTCTTGCCTTCCGTGTTCACAGTAAAAGACAAAAAGCATACAAAATGTGGAACATTTCTGTGGGACATATTCAGTGATTCCATAAAAAATGCATCCTCAAACCTTGTTAACCTATAATAGAACTCATGCTTTTACATATCCATCCATGAAATGGTTTGACAGATTCGGTGTCAAAACAGGAATCAGAGAGAATAGAATACCACGACTGAAAGTGATCTGAAGATTAACTAAAGCTACTCCTGTCTTTAAGGAAACATCACCCACAAACTAACCCAGATCCATACTCCACATTAATGCAACAACAGACCCACATGATAATGTGTACTGAAAAAAAAGAGCATGAATCAAGAAATGCTACATAGTGGTTCACTGAATTTGTATGCTCTGTACTAGTGCAAAAATTATTCCCTGCATGAACAATGTAAAAGGCCAGTTCACATTAGAGGCAGCACTGTGGGGGCTACATTCTTCTAACTTCTTCTCATTATGTTCCAATAAAGTTTGACACCTCTAACTGTCATGACTCCATCCTATGGAATCCTGAGATTGTAATTTGCTGCAGCATGAGAGCTTTCTGACAGAGAAACCTGAATGTTTCACAAAACTATAAATCCCAGAATTCCATAGTATTGAGCCATGGCAGTTAAAGTGGTGTCAAACTGCAATTATTCTTGCACACTACATATGCATAACCTCTCTCCTTATTTGGTCCCTTCATGAAGCTGGTATAGGAGTGACATAGGAAAAGCAATGTCTAAACATCCTTCAGGCCATTGCTGTTAAGTTTGCAGTGGTCATCCTGGCTGGATGATTCTACCAGTTATAGTCCAAAAAAATTAACCTTTGTCCAAGCTCTGATTCCCATGTCATTCTAGTGTACAATTTTCTTGCAGATCCCTTCCACAATCCCAATGGCAGTATGCAGCAGAGCTAAGCAACTTGTTACTTTCTAATTCCTAGGCTGCTAGCTTCACTTTTCTAGCAGATATGTAACGCTATTATGGGAAGTGTCCACATTATCCAGAAAACTCTTGTATATAGCATTATTAAAAATTACTGATAAGACCAACAAATGATTAATTAGGTTGACTGACTATCTGTCTTCAAGAGAGGCTTTTTGGATATCCCTAGAAAGATCAGAATCTGAGCTGAAGAGAGACTTGGCTGGCTGGCTGTCAGAAATATTGATTAGCATTCTGAATGAGGGGACTTCCTTTATTTTATTTGCCCTTCACGTTTCCATATAAGAGCTCAAAGTGGCTGATACAGGGCTCACGCTGATGCAACTCGAAAGGTAACCTTTAGACCCAGCCATGCCAAGAGCAAGCAACGATGTACACATTGCTCACACACATCCTGAGTATGAAGCAAGACAAAAAGGAAGTGATATAATCTATCTAAAGTCTTGGCACAACTTTAAATTCAGTAGGTTATGAGAGGACAAAACAATGTTCTCAACAATCAACAATAAGTCCACCCATTTACCCGGTTGCGACAATCTAATATGGACTAAAAGGAGAGGACAGTACAACTTCCACAAATAAATTCACACTGGAAAAAATTTACATGTAATGAAAACACACCAAATTTAAAGTAGATATTCTAGTCCAAGCTCATGAATGGATTCAGCTCCATATAGTGTGTATATTATACTAAGCATTCTACTTATTGTATCAAACTGTTTCTTGATTATATGCCACATAAAGCCAACTTGAACGTTATCTTCTGAACAAAGGATGTTCAGTATCAATTATTAATATATAATGGTGCAGTCAAGAGAACAGTGTTTGGAAACTCCCTATAGCATGTACAGTTCTTAGCATGTATAGTGGTTACACACCAGCACAACTCTTGTCAGGAACCTGCAGCATTAGCATACAGCTACAAAAGACATCAGAACTATGTACACAGTTATACCCCAATTCTTCATGCCATTGCTGTATAGAAGAGCTTTTCTTCTTGACTTCAATGTGGGATAAGAATATATTTCCAATGGCCGAAATTCATATACGGGTTGGGGTGGGGTGTCTAAAATGAACCTAACGTCCATGATGAACCAAATCATGTCCATGAGCTCTTGATAACCTGACCAGATCAATGAGATAGCTACTTGGGTTAGCTTATGTGAGACATTCCTGGGTTGGGCAGGGGGACAATGTCAAATATTTTCCAATACTGATCTAACCTATCATCTCCTGATTATTGTATATCTGGTTCCAAGCCAGCTGTTTCCAGTTCTGATTTGTCTAACACAAATCCTGTTTTAAAGTTACCTAGTACATGCATTAGGACTCCTCAGGGGGAAAAAGAAAGCTAAATAAACTGAAAAAGCTATCATGTCAGTATCTGCATCTGCCCCATGTAGTACAGTGCCAGGATGCAGCGTATGGTATGGTAAGAAAAATGAAAATGGAAAAAAAAACTATTTTACTTATTTCTTATCTTGCATTTCTTCATCCTATGATAGTTAATTATAGACATAATTCATGCCAAATAATTAATGGATTTATCATACCACTTTTTTGCATATGCTCTGAAAATTATTACAGAAGCTCAGCATGTCAAGAAGTGAGTCTTTGAGAATTGGTGAAATGAATTCTCCTTGTATAAATGTCAGGACAGAATAATTCAGTCATATCAGAGTACAAACACTGATGTGTGTGTAATAAAGCTGATCTGTCAGCTGTTTCAGAGCCAAATCATAACAGACTGCATGCATTCATAAGAGGTTTCTGAAACTGACCCTCCAAATGATAAGCGACAAGAGAGGATCAAGTAGTTATTTTGGATGCTAGTTAGCAAAGCCAAGTCTAAATGAGCAAGAGGGCTTAACAAGAATTGCAGATAACCTTCACCTTTGCTTGCTGGTTGGTTGTTATTAAGGAAGCAGGGACG
>NC_056523.1:216794187-216798050 GCF_019175285.1 Sceloporus undulatus
CATAGTCACCAGAGTGAAAACTGGAGAGGACTCCTGTCCCTTTAATGGTGGTGTAGAAAAATTTTCAGCAGAGCTTGCTTGTTACCTGGATATATTACAAGCAACACCTGCTGAAATTCCCTCTTCTACACAACCATTAAAAGGACAGCTCCCCCCCCTCCATTTTTCAGTCTGGCAACCCTAACGAGAAATCGAAATAAAGGCAAAGATTTTATGATCTGTTGCAATTATATTAATTATAACAATTATATTAATTGCTCAGGACCCAGATCTAGCGTGTGCATGTAATGAAAGCTTTAAAACAAACAAAGAAACGAGCTGACATATCTCCGAGAGGGCTATAACCCCCATGTTCCACAATGACTGAGGTTTGGGGAATGTAAAAAAAGTGATACATTATCTGTTATATCACTTTTATAAATGTCTTTATTTAAAGGCTAAGACAAGAACTCTAGAAACGAATAAGTCTTTTCATAACGTCCGTTATTATGAAAATTACGGCTTTATTCAGGGGGATTTAATGATGTGTAAATTTAAATTAAATAATAGAGTATAATCCCTCATATATAGAGGCTACTCAGGCTCTGCAAATTTACTGTGCTGCAGATACTCCAGAGGATAATGGGTCATTTTGAAATGGCTATTAACTAGAGATGAATTCTCTGTTATTTATGACTCCTCTATAATATTACTCTTTCCTCTTATTCTCTGATCTTTGCTTTTCCCTATTTCTCGCCTTTTAACTTCTCCATGGCTAAGGGTGATATTTGGTATTACTGACATCAAATTATGGCCAACCTCTTCTTTGCTTGTCTAATACAAATATTTCATGCTAAGAGTAATTATTTCAGCTTTATGCCCACATTTCTGCCATCTCCTAACTCCCACTCCTCCTTGTTTGCATGAGGTTTCCATTGCTCATTCTAAGGGTAAATGGAGACACACAGACCAGCACTGCAGCAAATCTACTAGCCTATAAAAATGTTTGACAAGCCCATTTATTTCCCCATCACTTTGTATCATTCTTCCAGAAGAAGTATCTATGCCTGCAGGCAGGCACTTGTCTTTTCTTTCTCCCCCCTATACAGAGCATAGGTTTCAAGGGGAGAGAAGGGAAGCAATATTGCTATTGTACCTGGACACTAACCTTCATTCAGAATATACTGAGGAACTCCTCTGTGGATACCAGAACAAGGTTACCAGTATAGTGATGCTGGAACCAGTAAGATAATATTGTTGCCTGCTTGTGATTGTTTTTTTTTGTTAATTCTTATCGCCAGCTTCAACATATGGCAATGCTTTGAATGACAGGCCTCCAAGATACTCTGTTCCTCAAGGCTATGGTTTTCTTGACTGAATTCATCCATCTATAAAGCAGCCTTCCTCTTTCCCACTGTCATCCATTTTACTGAGCATTATTGTCTTTTGCAATGAATCATGTTGTCTCATGATATGGCCAAAGTACAATGGCCTCAGTTTAATCATTTTGGTTTCTAGGGAAGAGTTCAGGCTGATTTGCCCTGGGACTTGTTTATTCGTCTTTTTGGCAATCTGTGGTGTCTGTTGAACTTTCCTCCAGCACAATGTTTCAAATGAGTTGATCTACATCCTATTAGCTTTCATCACTGTTATTGTACCTAGACAAAAACCTTCATTCACAATCCATTGAGGAACTCTCTGTGGGAGCCAATAGAGGATGTATAGTGATGATGGTTGTGACCTGCTTTTAATTTATGGGAAAATTCTCATCCTCCCTTCCTATTTCCCTATCTTAGAGGGGAAATTATCTTCAGAAGACCTTAAACTGAGGAACTGAGTCAATGACAGGAGGTTTTATGTGACTCGGTGAAACACCATGAACAAGTTGGTTCAGGGTATGATGTGCCAATAGGTAATTCAGCCACCATGCTGAGGCTAAGCAAGTATCAGTGCAATCCCTGTTTGGGTAGAAAACAAGCTGGGAAGTCCACGTAAACCACCTTGAGTTCCACAATGGAAGAAAGCCAGGATATAATGGTAGCAAACAAATACATTTAAGAAAAGCAACAGTCTTCTGACTTTATTGCTGGCACTCAGGTCCACAGAAGGAGAGATAAAATCCAGGAAAATGTTGACAAAGTCAAGGCAAAAGGCAAGCCAAAGACACTAGACAGCTGCTACAGAGCTTTATATGTTGTTGCTCTATTCTGCTAAAGGAACTATAGGAAGGTGGTTATACGTAGGTTTTACAAAGACCCACCACTCTTGGAGCAGGTTATTTAATGGCCCTGAACTGATTTTGCAGTCTAATGTCTGCAAGACTGGAAAGCTGGAGGTGCTTCTGGGGTCTTCTGCTTTGGATTTAAGGATGGTGGCAGGACTGTGATCTCTGGACTGATGGATTGTGAATAAGCATTGATTGTCTTCTCCTGAGGAAGCACCTTGAAAGCAATCTTCACTGTAGTCTTCTACCATATGCTGCAAAGGCCCAAGGCTTTGGAGTTACAAGACGTTTGGCTCCAAGAAATTCATTTCATATCCTAAGGAAAATTGTTGTTTCCTTCTCTTTAGCATACAAACTTCAGAGTTCTACCTGCACTGCAGCCTTTCCATGGAACCCAGGGAAATGTAGTTCTTTAAGTGTGTGTGTGTGTGAAGAGGTAGCCATCTTACAGACAGTGCTCAGAATTCTCAAAACTAGAGTGGTCCCAAACTGATATACTGATATATCAATTCAAATGAGTTAATCTACTTCTTGTCAGCTTTCTTTACTGTTGTTGTACCTAAATAAAAACCTTCATTCAAAATATACTGAGTAACTTCTCCGTGGGTGCCAGTAGAGGAAGTAGAGTGGTGCTTTTGGACTGGATTTGGACTAAACTTTTAAAAAACATACTTTCCAACAGTCCAAAGATTAACGTGGAGACACATATCACCAACCATCATCATTGTGTAGTCAAATGTCTGTTGCTAGCCCCCCCCCCCAAGGGGGGGGGGAGGACATGATCAAGAGTGTGGCCAAGTGCAAAAGTTATCAATGAGGAAGAACATGCAAGCAGAAGAACCTTAGAATTTTATGTACTGAAGCTGGGAGGAGGAATCACAAATCAATAAATATGATATTATGTATTCATCACAGTATGATTAATGATAAATATTATATAATGCATTATTGTAAAGTCAAAATGCCTTTATCAGACCCTGCTCAAAGTTACAGCTTTCTCTAGCACCATAGTGCATGCACTCCTTCTGCCCAATGCAAATAACACATCTGGTCAAACCCTAGCTTTTCCATAAAATTCATGTGGTCAGCTTGAGTCACTCAGGGCCTCTCAGCTTAACCTACTTGTTGTTGTGATGAAAATGAGGGAGGATGGGGGAAAGTATTGTACGCTATTTTATGCTCTGGAAGATGAATGAAATGGAATTAGCTGAACATGAAAACATGTCTGTCATAAAGAAAACCATGTATCCCAGTGGCCTTTCAGAATGTTCTACAGATTATAATCCTGCACACATTTACCTAGGTATAAATCCCACTGAACTCATTGGGGTTGACTTCTGAGTAGATATGTGTAAAATATGAATTGTTGATGTAAATAGAATGTTGTTCTACAATACATCTGAGTAGATATGTGTAAGATATGCATTGTTTATGTAAATAGAACATTGTTCTACAATACACACACACACACACACACACAATTAGTGAATCAAAGAAGAGGGTAGAGAAAAGAAAGCCAGTAAAACTAAGCCTTAAGTACAGTTGGCCCTCCGTTTTTATGGGGGATCTGATCTGGAACCCCCCCCCTCTGCAAAAATGGAGGCTTGTGCTTATTCAAGCCCCATAGGCTTGAATGCAGTGCCCCCCTATGTGCATGGCA
>NC_056523.1:216798150-216810921 GCF_019175285.1 Sceloporus undulatus
GAAAAATATTTAGGAAAAACCTAAAGTAGAGAGAGGGTAGAATTCAAAAATAGCCCATTGAGGACTGCAAAGATGCAGAGGAAAGAGTCAAAGTAACACAGTTTCATATAATGAATTTGTCTGCAGAATTATATTTTATAAAGAACCTAACAAGGGAGAATGACATTTCTTGTTTTGATGTAATGCATAATGTTTTCTAGTTTATAAATTTATTTGAAAGTGCATTTAAAGGTGTTTTAGAAACACTGAACAGGATTTTTTCAAGCTTTATGTTATTCGTTCTTAAACAACCCACAGAGTTTGAAGAAAGAATGAATGTCATACATGCTACCAGGGGTAGGTGGGATAGGAAGAAGAGAAGAAATCAAGTTGATCCTGGGCAAATCTTAAATGTACAAGTTGTGAGATGCCATACTTTAAAGACAGCCTGCCCACCCTGGCCATTTCCAGATGCTTTGGATTAAAAATCCCAACACCCACCATTGAACGTTGGAATTTGGAAACACTTGGAACATGTCAAACTGAAGCAGAACATTTTTATTACTTGCTAATTAGCTTACTTGCTGTTCACCGCTATTATCTTTGGAATAGCAATATATAAATAAAACAAATTAATTAATTATTAATTATTCCCCTAAATATCACCTTTGAAAAAGCTAACAATAAAATATGCTATATAAAGGTATCACTCAAAGTATCACATACCATTTTTCCTCTGTCAGTCCTATCCTTTTTTGCATTTAACAGTAATGACTGGCATAATGATTAATGTTGCCAATTACCATAATGGCAAATTAGCATTATCTTGTTACTAATATGATTTTTAAAACTCATCCAATGTTAACATAAACAGATTGGATTTTCAACTTCATTAATGGTTAGCAAAATCAGTTTTACAAGCAAAGTAATGTACACAAGAGGTAGTGTCAGAAGATGAAACTCCCAGGTCATATGGCACTCAACAATTGGTATGGTATCCCAACAATTGGGATACAGGAGATAAAAATGAGTAGCACTGTGGCTAATGATTCAACTGGACTCAAGCCAAAAGGACATTCAGAGGAGAAAGAAAAATCTGAAGTTGCACAACACATATTATATCATGGAAATGTGAGAAGTATGAGTCAGAGGAAAGTATGCATACTAATAAAAGGAAAGGAATGTCTAGGCATTGCAATACTTTGAAAGTCTAAGAAGAAATGGGGTGGCATTAATAGTGAAGTGAGATGTAGCAAAACCAGTCAATGGATACAATGCAAAGTCTGACTCAATAATGTCAATAAAACTTCAGGGAAAATCCGTTGGTCAAGTTTATGCTCTAATTACAGAGACAGAATAAGATGAAATGGAAAGATTCTATGCTAGAGTCCAAGAAGAAACACCAAAACAGGACTTGTCATTAGTCATAGGTGATTGGAATGCAAAAGTAGGAAACAGAGCTGAATTCAAGATTGCAAGAGCATTTTGCCTAGGATCAAGAAATGAAGCAGGACAGCAACTAACTGAATTTTGTGAAGCCAATAGCTTGCTCAGTGCAAACACATCTTCAAGCAACTAAACAGATGTTTGTATATATAGATACCACCTCATGGCCACTAGAGAAATCAAATAGACAACATAATTGGAAGCAGAAGATGGAGACGCTCAATTCTCTCTGCAAAAACAAGATCAGGAGCAGGTTGTGGCACAGACCATCAACTGCTAATATAAAATATCAGAGTGAAGCTAAAGAAGAACACTAAATCAACCATTGTTCCAATACACAACTTGAAGCACACCCTTGTAGAATTTAAAGATAATGTAAAATAAATAGATTTGCACTATGAAGCCTAATTGAGTCAGGGCCAGAATAACTGAGGAATGAAGCCAAGGACATTGTCACGAAGAAATGGGTGGAAAGACACAATCAACAGTCAAAAAGAAAGAGCAGCCTGACAGGATGACAGATGAAACTTTAAACAATTAAGGACACATGAGATGCAGAAGTAAAAAGGTGACAGGAATAGAGTTAGAATCCTGAATGCAACTGTTCAGTGACCTGTGTGCAAGGACAAAGAGAACTACTATAATAATCAGTGCAAAGAAATAGAAGATGACAACAACAAAAAAGAAGTGTAAGATGCCTTTCCCACAAGATCTGTGAAATAAAAGAGAAAATTAAACCAAGAGTGGGGATGCTATATAACCAGCAGAGGAAGACATTACATGATTACATTAAAATAAAAAGCCAATAAAAACAATATACTGAAGAACTAAATAAAAGAGAAGAAAGGATGATGGTTCATTCAAGGAAAAACCATTTGAAGATGAACCTACAGTTTAGAAAATGAAGTGGGAGCTGCACTCAGAGCACTTGCGAAAAATAACCAATACAGCTGGATGGAGACTGCAGTCAAGAAATCAGAAGACGGATTTGGAAGGGCAGATAGGGAGGAGTGAGACAAGATTGTGAAGTGTAAAGATGTATCATTACATACGAAGTTTAGGATTGTTCATATCATCTATATCATACGAGCATCCACATCAAATGATGTCCGTATGATTGTATTTCCGATTTCTATGCATGGCTGTGAAAGCTGGATAGTGAAAAAGGCTGGTAGAGGAAAAAAATCAATTCATTTGAAATGTGCTGGAACAAAATTCTACAGATTCCAAGGACAATAAATGGGTCCTAGACCAAATCAAGACTGAACTCTCCCTAGAAGCCAAGATAACTAAACAGAGACTGTCATATTTTGGCCATATCATGAGAACACATGACTCACTAACAAAAGACAATAATGCTTAGAAAAATAAAGGCAGCAGGAAAAGAGGATGATCCCATTCCAGGTGGACAGGCTCAATGAAGAAAACTACAGCCCTGAGTCTACAAGATGTGAGCATGGATGTTGTTGACAGGGTGAATGGGAGGTCTCTTATTCATAGGTTCACCATAAGTCAAAGTTAACTTGATGCCGTTCATAACAACAAATTTGATTAAGCCTTTTCTTCTAACATTCTTGTCACTGCCACAACTACGTTTAGTAAGCATGGAATGCTGACTAGCAGCTGAGGAGAAAGAAATCATAAGCCCCTGAGGAGAGGTAATTGAATGGAATGAATTGGAAAATTTGGCTGGCTGGCTGGAACCTTGAGCAGAAGCACTGTTTTGGATTTTGACAACTTAAGAGCAATTTAGAACGATAGATGAACAAAACTTTTGAAAATCTGGAAGAATTGCAAGGCAGTTTACAGTGTTTTACAAAGAAGTGAGGTATTATTAGAAGTCAAAAAGGCCAGTCAATGAGCAAAATGTGTAGGATAAAGTATTAGTTGAATTATTGGCCATATTTTCTCATCTGCATGTCTTTTGTATAATAATTGTGAGAAGACACAGCTGCTCTGGGAGGATGAGGAATGTTGTTAGGAAAACAGTACAACATCATTTCAACTGAAGTATCATTTCATTTTGTGGAAAAGAAGAAAACATTACGAAGAACCTTCTGACAGTGAGAGCTGTTTGACAGTTTCTTTGGAAGTTTTAGAAAACTATGGCCCTATACAGACAGGCCAAAATAAAGCTGCTTTGGATCACTTTGGAGATATACCGTTTAAATGATATGTGCGTCCTAAGAGTCCAGAAGCCACATCAAAGCAACGCTCCAGTCTTAAGGACTGGAGTGTGGCTTTGGTGTGGCTTTTGGACTCTTAAAATGCATGCATCATTTAAACAGTATACCTCCAAAGTGACCTGAAGCAGCTTTATTTTGCCCTTTCTGTATGGGCCCTTTGTACATTCCTGCATGGCAGAAAGGGGTTGGTCTGGCTGGCCCTTGAGGTCTCTTCTACCTCTATGACTCTATGATTCTAGATTGTGCAATCCAAATACACATGTGAAGTGGCACTCTAGCAGAGATCTTTGAATTTTTCAGATTACATTTCTAATTTAGGAAAGAATGAACTAATTGGTTATTGGTTTTGTTAATGAGGTTGTGAAATATGAAAAGGGAGGTTAATCAATAATTGAATCATCAATCTCATATTCACTGAATGAAAAACATGATGGCAAGACAGATAAAATGGCTGAATTCACATGTTTGATTGGTGATGTTACTTTCGTTTATACAGAAAATAAAACTTAGTTACAAAATACTCGGAAAAAGCAAGGTGGAGTTAAACAGTCAAGAAATAAACATATCAAAATCTGTTTGTCAGTGAACCACTGGTGTAGATATCTAGTGCTTTTTAAGGTAGGATACTTTCTCCACACTGCATTAGTCTCCCTTTTTGAGCAATAGCACTTTTCCTATATCACATAACTGCCATTCTAAGCAAGAAGCAACAATTCACCTTTACTTAACCACGAAGTGGTGCGTGTCCAGTTCCTTGTCTTCATATATTATTAAGTTCTGATGATAGAAGATGATTTTTTTAAAAAAGTAAAATGTTAAAAAAAAGACATTTAAAACTTTCTCATGTCTCCCCAACTTCAGGAAAATGTGAAAGCCCTGCTCCTGTCAGAGGAGTTTCCAATGACCATATCGAACTTAAGAAACCATTACTTCTCAAAAATAGCTCTGGAAATGGTTGAATTCTTTTAAAGGAGATATAATAAAGACCAAAGGTGAACATCAAGGAACATTAGGTATTTCACTGGAGACATTAATGACTAAGATCTCATGTGTGAAAAGCATTGGATGAGATCATTCGTAGACACCCATATTAAGCAGCATAATTTCAAAGTATGAGATTCTTCAGGCACAATTGTGAGAAATGCTTATAGCTAAGTTAATTAAAATGATTCACATGACAAAAATGCAGAGAAGCGAGGTAACTCTGAGATTAACCTTATGTACATTTTATCATGTGTATCCAACAGCTATGCAGCAAGGCTAGACACTTCTTTTCCTACATATTTTGATTGAATAAATTATCTTACTGTCCATTCCACAATTCCAGGTAAGCCAGAGAACATGGATTTGGGTCTCCCACTAATTTCAAATAGGCCTCAATCATCTAAGACTTTATGTAGCACTTCAGTTTATTTAAGATGTGAATCAGCATCACAAGTAAAACTAGAGAGACAAAGAGAAATGCAGTAGTTTAATTTGCCTGTTTAACATCTCTCTGTTCTTTCAGTGCCATGACTCTGTCTCTGATGCCGGCATGAAGAGGGAACAAAAGGGAACCACACAGCTTTGCTGCTAAAAGTCTGCAGCTTCTTTCTCTCTCTCTCTCTTTCTCTCTCTCTCTCTATTTTATGAAAACTCACCAGGCACCATCCCTGTCAGCGTCGGAGCAGAGTAGCTGCCCTGTCCAGCAGGGGGGACGTGCGGAGGGTATCCAGGGAGGGTTGTGCTTGCCAAATCACGACCTGAAGAATCAAACCAACAAATCACCATGTGAGCATTCACAACAACAAGACATGTTTTTACATTTCCCTTAACACTCAGAACACAGGCCATGTATTTGTCATAACTGTACTGCGAATACCAAAGTGGGAATTTTTGCCCCCAGCCTTAGCTTTGGCAGGAATAAGAAAGATTTCCATTTCTTTATAAGCTGCCACAAAGTAAGAGACAGAGAGCAATGGCAAAAGGCACTGCAAACAGGTTCGTGGCAAGCTTGTTTTGAACTCAGCTTTTCATCCCCTTGCTTATTCTCAAGATTCCTTGCAAGTCTGAGTAGTCAAACTGATTGAGGTTTCAAATAAGGGCATGTGTTTCTTAAGGAGTGATAGGAAGATTGCCTTTTTAATCCACACCAAGGAAGCTGGAGCATTTTAGACACACACGCACACACACACAGCTACATTTTGTGGAAGAATCCTCAGAGAAATATACCTATGGGGTTGGCATTTTACAAACTTGTCATCTGAAGAGATAGGATGTCTACAGCTTTCAGCTATCTGATGGTTGTGGTGTGTGCCTTCAAGTCAGTTCTGACATGGCAACCTGGGTGGCACTTATCATAGAGTTTTCTTGGCAAGATTTGTTCAGAGGGGGGGTTTGCCTTTGCCTCCCTCTGATGCTGAGACAGCATGACTTATGCAAGGTCACCCAGTGGCTTTCCATAGCTGAGCAGGGATTCAAACCCAGGTCTCCAGAGTTATAATCCAATGCTCAAACCACTAACAGCTCCTCCTAGTTACCGACTGCCTACTTCTTTTTTTTTAATAGACAATAATTGATTTGGACCTAAAGTGTCCCAACAAATGTATTCCATCTGTGCTGATTAAGTTTTTCAAACTAGAAAGTCTGAGAGCTACTCAAAACTAATCTCCCACCTCATATGAACATTTGTGTTTTCTGACCCAGGATATTGTGTAATACTTTTGTTTCTGCACCCACAAACACTTCTGTGGACACAGGACACCCCCACAATGTACTGGAATTCTTATTGGGGCCTGAAAGCAGCCTAGGTTAAGAGCTCAATAGAAGAAGAAAAAATCTGTTTGGATGAGGTTTAACATGTATTCTAAGATACTATTGATAGTTTTCATTCACAGTATAGGTAAATTATTATTTGCTTAAACAAAACAGAAGAGCCGGACTTGAATGCAAAAATTCAGGTTAGTTTAACTATGGGATACTACTAAGCTGAGGACAATCCAATACTAATTCCCGAAAGACTGATTATTGATGCTATATCACCATTCACCGTGGAATTAAATAGGTCATGTGCTTGTAAGAATCTGAAATAACATATTTCATTTTTTGACATGCCCATGTGCCACAGTTAATGATAATTTAAAAATGGGTTGATCCCACCTTTCAACTGAGTACGCATGAATATCTTCTAGCAAAAATATCACAAGCTTATTACGGAGCAGCTTCAGACTATTAAATCATAATTATACATGCTAATATTGGAACAGAAGTCTTTTTTACCATTTCAACACTTCTATAACTTTTAAAAGAGAAATGTAGCCCCAAGAATCAATTGCAATTTTTATTTCCAATACATGTGATAAAATTACCTCTTTACTTGACTCCTGGCATTTCAGTTTAAGGGGTCAATACAACGGTTCCCAAACTTTGGTCCTTTAGATCTTTTGGACTTCAACTCCCAGAATTCCTGATCGTTGGCCAAGCTGAGTGGGGCTTCTGGGAGCTGAGATCCAAAACACCTGGAGGACCAAAGTTTGAGAACCACTGGGTTGAAATCATAGAATCATACAATCGTAGAGTTGGAAGAGACCACTAGGGCCATCCAGTCCAACCCCCTGCCATGCAGGAAATCCAAATCAAAGCATCCCCAAAAGATGGCCATCCAGCCTCTGTTTAAAGACCTCCAAGGAAGGAGACTCCACTACACTCCGAGGAAGTGTGTTCCACTGTCGAACAGCCCTTACTGTGAGGTAAACAGTGCAAGATGTTTCAAGTGTTGGTTTAATCAGTGGAAGATTTTCAGAGACAGAAAACTAACAACTTGGAGAACTCTGGTATATTTAAATACTCACAAGAATTCTTTACATAGATACATCTGCACAAAATTCTATATGAATTCATTTCACCAGCACCAGACATACAGACAAGAGAAAAAGAGAAAAGAATATTTGCTGAAAATACCCACAATTTAAGGAATCATCTTTGAACATCTGATCTAGATACCGGTTGCCTTGTTAATGCAAAAGTGAACTGCTTAAATCTATTTCTAACAAGTCATTTTGAAAACTACTGTTGTGCAGTCAAGTAGGCAAGTTTAAAAATACCACGGAATAGGAAAATTCAGGCAATTCTTACAATATTCATAATAACCAGGCTGAACTCTAATGTTGCAGTCCAAACCATACATTCAACATGAGATCTTACTTAACATGCACTGGGCTGGCCAAATCTGGATTTTGTGATTTGGCATCCAAGACTTGTATGCAATAGGTTACAGAAACTATTTATTAAATAGGCTTTTATGGTGGAAACTAATGAACTTCTATGTGAAACCTGATTCCACCAACTCCAATAGGATATACTTGTCATTTTATGGGTTGTTGTTTTTTTAAAAAAAAATATCCCCCAAATGATACCGTGTTTCCACAAGTTTTACAATTCTAAGGACTGTTACAGACTGCCAAAATAAAGCTGCTTTGAGTCTCTTTGGAGGTATGCTATTTAAATGATGCATGGGTCCTAAGAGTCCGGAGGTCGCGCCAAAGCCACACTCCATTCCTAAGCACTGGAGTGCAGCTTTGGTGCAGCTTCCGGATTTTTAGGGTGCATGTATCATTTAAACAGGATACCTCCAAAGAGACCCCAAGCAGCTTTATTTAGGCAGTCTGTAACAGGCCTAAGTTTTCTATGTGGTCTAAATGTTTCCATTTCCAAGGTTTCCATCTCAAAACCAAATCCAGTTTTGACTCTTTATAATTACTTGGTGGTAAAAGAAATTAACTTGGCCCCTGTTCAGAAGTGTATCCCTTTTTTTCTCCTTTTTGTTTCTCTATTTCTTGGGCAAAATCATGGCAATGAAAACAGATTATTGGGGCTGAGCTCTGGAACAAATGAAAATCCACTCATAAATGCCATTTGAATTAAATTAATTAGCCAAAGCCAACACCACCTATCATTTCAGTATGAGTAATGTTAATGTACTACTTTTCCTTGTATGCAGGAAAACTGTAACACACACACACACACACACACACACTACCCTCCCCCCCCCTACATTTGATTTTTGGCAGAGATTCTTAACATGACACTGTATGACCCTCAGCTAAATGGTAAGATCTGAGATAGAATGATGCTTTGCATTGCAGGGACCAAATCAGGATTTCTGAGTCACTGCAGAATTCGTGAAATCTAAGATGAAAAAAAGTTATGATGGAGCTTTCATAAACTGACGACACATATTCCACCTGTTCAGGAAATGATGACTGAGAAGCAGACTAACATATGAGGACACTCAAAGTAAGTAAGTAAAGAAATTTGCAATTTGAAAGGAGGAGATACTGAATGAGATGGCATGAGTCTAATTTATTCTCCTTTGGATCCCAATTTTTTGTAATCAGTACAAAAAATTACTTATTATAGTAGTATTAGATTAGTTATTATAGTAAATTTTAATGGGACACAAGTATGTTGAATATAGTCAGATCCAACCCATTGTGACTTGTTAAAAACTTTTTAAAAGAGATTTTAAAGAGATCTTTGACTGAGTTCAAACACTCAAAATGGGATTCTGTCAGAGTACTGACCAAACAAAGTACATATTGACTATTATAGCTGTTTTCTATGTACACAAATCAATATGTGTATATCCCTTAACATGAGGACCAAACTCTCTATATATTTAGCAAATGTATAATTGTACAGACTTTGTGAGACTATGGGCTCAAACAGACAGGTCAAAATAAAGCTGCTTCAGGTCACTTTGGAGATCTGCTGTTTAAATGACACACGCATCTTGAGAAGACAAAAGCTGAAGCAATGCTGCACTTCAGTCCTTAGGACTGGAGCATGACTTTGGTGTGGCTTCCAGACTCTTAGAACGCATGCATCATCTAAACATCATACCTCCAAAGTGACCCGAAGTAGCTTTATTTTGGCCTGTCTGTTCAGGCCATATGTCACTTCAGAGAAGGCAAGGGGGCACTGAATGCTTGAATGCTGCATCTTTACCAGAATCCCATGACAACAGAAAGGATTCCTAACAGAGCTCTAGTCTTAACTTATTCCTCAGTAATTTTTTCTATCTGCAATGAGATGGTGGGGTTGGAAAATCAAATATGACATCACATGCAGACATATATTATGAGATGATAACACCCAACAATGTTACACCAAATGCTTATTTTGAATATTTAGATTGGCTCTTAGTCTGTAGTCAATACAATCTGTCTTTTCTTAAAGAAAAATCATTGGAAATGATTGCAGTTTATGCACAGTTTCATTGGAAGGAAAGGTCAGGTACAGATGCAGATGCAGAGGTGGGTTTTTTTTGTTTGGTTGGTTTTTCAGTGGAATGGACCTCTAATGAACTGATGAACTGATATTTGCTTGGCGATGTTTATGCTACTAAACTTGCTAACACTAGAACTTTCACTGTATTACAACAATAATGACAATAAATTATTCCATACAGGCATATATATAGTTTTGGAGGCAATCAGCAAAGATAGGCTTTAAATCAGCCAACCAATCAGCAATGACCTTCCTCTATGGCAAGTGCTGTTAGTAACTACCTGCCATGTTGCTGATGGCTTGACTGAATGCCTTTTTTGAAGGTCTAAGTAGGTGAGAATATTCTTAAAACATTTCCCCTTATTTCTAAAGGAGAATGCATCACATTTTTAATTTTTTTTGGTAATAGTTATCAGGAGATTAATTGTAATACTTTTTTTAAAAAATCTTTTGGTAGCACATGTCTAGATCTTAAGAGTGGAAATACATATTTTGAAAGCCATGTAAAAAAACTATGAGGAACAGGAGGTTAGGAAGAGTTTTTCACAGGTGTGTTCCCATTACTGTATCGCAGTGATGTTCAAACTCTGGCCTTCCAGGTGTTTTGGACTTCAGCTCCCAGAACCCCGGACTATTGGCCAAGATGGCTGGGGATTCTGGGAGATGAAGTCCAAAACACCTGGAGGGTCAGAGTTTGGACATCATTGCTGTACTGCAATGAGAGTCAGCGTAGTGCAGTGGTTTGAATGTTGGAGTAGGACTCTGAAGACCTAAGTTCAAATGATTGTCAGGGAAACCCACTGGGTGACCCTGAATAAGTCACAGACTCTCTGCCTCAGAGGAAGACAAATTCCCCCGGGACAAATATTGCCAAGAAAAACCCTTGATTGTGCCATGGGAATTTCTTTCCTGGTGTGAGAAAAGTGTTGGACAGCAAATTCAAGAACAAAAAAGCAATGGCCATTGAATGCACCCCCCCCCCCAAAAAAAAAGGCAAACCCTCGGTGACAAACAAACAAAGCTTTCATACCTATAGGAACTTTATCTTTTCAACAATTGATTGGTTTTAAAATGATGCATAGGCAAGAAGAGAAAGCAACGGAGTGTCTGCCTCATTTTCTCACCACTACTTTTTGCTGGTGTTCTGCTGAATAAGCTTCTACAAGGCACTTGTTTCAGACCCCCCTCCATTCCTAAGCACTGAAGTGCAGCTTTGGTGCAGCTTCCGGATTCTTAGGATGCATGCATCATTTAAACAGCATACCTCCAAAGAGGCCCGAAGCAGCTTTATTTTGGCAGTCTGTAACAGGCCTAGGTAACTGAGTCTAAGCATTCTTGTTTAAAATGTTTGGCCTTAGGGCTGCAACAAACCATTGTTCCTTCTAATAAGAGGCTGATTATCCTTAAGAGACTACTTAGCTGCAGTTTGTAAACTTAGATTTTTCCCCCCTCTTCATTCTGTCATAGTAGGGGGTAAATTTAATGCCTGGAAAACCTTTTCAAATTAGATAAATTTCTTAGCTGTCTACTGGTATTTGAAACCTTGCAGAAAGCAGATGTTACCTTGCAAGGCCTAAATGATTGCCCCCAAAAGAGAATGAAGAACTGATTCTCTGACCAAATGGATTGACCAACTGAGCTTCAGAGACATTGAGCATTCTGGCTGAAGGATGAATATCAATTTTTTATTGTCTAGTGACTGAAGTCATATTAGTGGAACTATCTGCCACTTCATATGGGACAGGCAGAGTTACTTCTGTTGGTCTTACCCAGATGTGATTTTCTCCCTCTCTACCTCCCCACCTCAAGGATTAGAGTCCTGCATGAAAAGCAGGACATTGCTTGTGATGAGATCGTAATAGCTGTTCCGTTAAAATTGTAAAAGCAAAAGTCTAATAAAAGCGGTTTTTCCATAATAAAAGTCCCTTTATTAAGGATAACTGCCAAACAACAATGATGCCTATGTACAAATGTTTAAAATATATTCAGATGTAAACAGCCTTCACATTACTATGCCCTTCAGATAACCCAACCCTTACATTATGTCACTAGTAGGAAAAACAATCAGTAGGTTAATGACTGGGTAGAATGTGATGTGGTGATCTGAGTCCTGGACCAGGACTCTAGGAGACCAGGATTCAAATCCCCACTGAGCCGTGAAAACCCACTGAGTGACGTTGGGCACACACTCTCAGCCTCCGAGGAAAGCAAAGGCAATCCCCCTCTGAATAAATCTGGGCAAGATAACCCTCTTGACAGATTCATTTTAGGGTTGCCATAAGTCAGAAACAACATGAAGATACACAACAGCTCAATGTTCTTTAAAATAATGGGATATGCTAGTATTAATATTTTTTATTTTGTATATTCAACCCTATTTATCTCAGCTGAAAGCGGTAAAAGGCTGCAGTGATATACTTGCATCTCTGAGTCACTTTTCAGAAGACACTGTTGATCATGTTTACTTTAAGGCAGTGGTTCCCAACCTGTGGGTCGGGACCCCTTTGGGGGTCAAACAACCCTTTCATGGGAGTTCCCTAAGACCATCAGAAAACACATATTCCCGATGGATGCAATGAAAATGATTTTATGGTTGGGGGCCACCTAGGGTTGCCATAAGTCAGGACCTCCAAACTGGGACAAATGTAGGACAAATGTAGGACAACATTTTCAAACATAGCACACATTTTTTAAAAATTGGAGGACATGCGAAAATATTTAAATTAAATTTAAATTAACATTGTTAATTAACAAAAAAAATAAAAAGAAGGGAAACTTGGATATTAATAATAATAAAAATTAACAAAAAATAAAAAGAAGGGAAACTTGGATATTAATAATAATAAAAATTAACAAAAAATAAAAAGAAGGGAAACTTGGATATTAATAATAA
>NC_056523.1:216810931-216884151 GCF_019175285.1 Sceloporus undulatus
AAAAAATTAACAAAAATAATAAAAAAATAAATGCACACAAACCACTCCACCACCCTGACTCTCTTAAACAGGCCTGCCCTGAAAAAATAAATAAAAAACAAGGGCGACCTGAAATGGCCACTCACCTCCTCTTAATCCTGCTTCTCTCCCTGTTTGTATTTGGCACCGATTCCCCTCCCTCTGAGCCAGAGTCCTCCTCCACTCCTCCGCCTCCTTAAGGGGACCAGTTCCCTTTTTAGGCCAGTGCATGCCTGGGCAGCTGCTTCCTGGGTTTGGCGCGGTCGTGGAGGAGCAGAAGGAGGCAGAGGAGGAGGTGGGTGGCCAGCCGGCCCCAAGAGCGGCCGCGCGCGGCCATAGAAAGGGAGCGCATGCAGGCGGAGGAGGAGGAAGGCCCGCTGGCCCCATGCACCGCGTGCGGCCATAGAAATGGAGCGTGCAAGGGCGGAAGAGGAGGAGGGCCTGCTGGCCCCATGAGGCCGTGCACAGCCATAGAAATGGAGCGCGCGAAAGCAGAAGAGGAGGAGGGCCCGCTGCCCCCATACGGCTGCACACGGCCATTAGAAGGGTGCACGTGAGGGTGGAGGAGGAGGAGGGTGGCCGCGGGCGGGGCAGTCCCGCTTTTGGCGGGAAACTGGACTGGGACCGGGCCAAGACCGCCAAAAGCGGGATTGTCCCGCCTGCAGGAGGGATATGGCATCCCTAGGGCCACCACAACATGAGGAACTGTATTAAAGGGCTGCAGCATTAGGAAGGTTGAGAACCACTGCTTTAAGGTGTTAGACTAGACCACTACATTGTTTCATATAATTTCTTATGTTTAAAGTTTAGAGTGAATAAGGACATCTGAAATTCATAAAATAAAAACATTATATGCATGAAAATATACTAAATGTAGAAGTAAAATACTGCAATGAATCCTAATGAAGAAAAGGGATGATTACCCATATTTCACAGTTAATATATCCTCCAGAGAGGTTACTAACTGAAACCAAAAAGGAAACCCATTCATGGTCCATTAGGGACTTAACTGAATGATTTGTTTTTTACAGATCTTTCTTTTATTGATGAACAATGCCTACATGTATTGAAAAACTACCAAAAAGCAAACAAACAAAAATACTAGACTACTATTCTCTCCTGTATGGAAATCATGATTTTACTAATTCACATTAAGAATACAATGGAACCTTTGATAGCAAAGTGTCTAGACAAATATATTCTTTGAGATAGAGCCAATGAACAGCTACCACTGGAAAACCAGCAAATCTCCCCTTGCTTGCAGATACCAAGTTTTCAGCCTTGTGAAAATATCAGGTTCCAAACTTTGATTCTACATGTGCAAGAATAAATGTGAGCCACTGCATAAGTGCTTGTGCAAGTGTTTTAAAACTCACTGACTTCATTGTATTAGATGTTGTTTCTGTTAACTGCATTGGCCATTCTGCTAACACTTGTGCAGCCACTATTGGAACATAGAGCCACTAGTGTCATCTTGGATACTATTTTGTTCTAACCCCCTCATCATGCTCTGCATGATAAACAATACAATGTAGCAGCAACAGAAGCAGGTATCACCAACCTGAATTAGTTTCAAGCTGGTCCTTACTCTGGAATAATGAATTAATTATAAGCAAGCTGTATTTTATAATCATTTTGAACAGAGTATCCAATCAGAAGTCAAATCCACTGAGCACGCCATGGTCCTGAGATGTTCCACTAGACTGGGTGGGACAGATAAAAATCAATTGCTAAATTATTATCTATTAGTAGCTTCTAATTGGCTGAGAACTGGGATTTGAACCAACAGTTAGCTAGAAATATTGGCCCTTATTTTTTCATTAAAAGTTAAAGCAGAAAAGAGAAGGAAGGACAGAGCCTAGGAATCGGGGAGAAATTCATTGACTGCATCTCCACAAGCGCAAGGAACTCAATAACAAAGGAATGTAAAACAGATCACAGGAGCCTGTGGAGTTTGTAATATCATAGTTTAAAAACGCCAGCCGACAGTTCTTAGAGCTCCCCAGTCTCACTGGGGAGGAAAATGTGACCTTATGTCAGCTCAAACAGGGCTGACTGTATGTCATTGTCAGTGACAGAGAGAACACATACAGCTCACTCTTGTCTATTGGTAACAGGAATATTGTCTGCTCTTAGCACTGAGCCCTCCAGATAATTGATTAGCTGACAAATGGCAGCTTATATTTTGCTGATAATCAACTGCTTTCAACTTTCCCTGGAAAGGTGAAGACGTTGTTGGTGTTCTTTTACTGTCTAATATATAATATAAAAGGACTTTTCTTTTCCTTTTCTGCCCCCCCCCCCCCAAATTACATATGGGCACAACTGACTGGACAAAATCTATTGTACAAGCCAATTGCTCATAAGAGCTATAGAAGTGGTTCAGAGGAGCATTCTTGTGCATTCTGGGGTGCCATGTGCCACTTGTTTTCCTATCCAGCTGTCGTTCAATCCAGAGGAGTTTAGGCAAACTTTGGAGGATTATATTTCTTTTGCCTTCCTAATGAAACCTGCTGCTTACTTACTACAAGCCTTAAATCATATTGCTAGGTCACAGCTAGAGCAAACCCACTGAATCAATTGCTGTAAGCCCCATTGATTAAATGGCTTTACTCTAGTTGAGACTAAGAACTGGATTTAGTCCTATGACTACAGCCAAAGCAATCCACTGTCCCCATTGTCTAGAACCACTCCATACATGCTGCAGAGGCCATCTCAGATTAGTGATATACTGTACTATATTGTTATAATGCCAACAAAAATAAGGGCAATAAGCAGTTATTTAGTACAGAGCTTTCAACATGCATGGGGAGTTTTGAAAAAGAGTATGCAGAATCCTTAGCACAAGAAACCCCTTAAAATGTGATAATCCATGACCTATATTCTATGGTCACTAGCAAAAATT
Source organism: Sceloporus undulatus (assembly GCF_019175285.1). Taxonomy (NCBI): domain Eukaryota; kingdom Metazoa; phylum Chordata; class Lepidosauria; order Squamata; family Phrynosomatidae; genus Sceloporus; species Sceloporus undulatus. Next base: position 216,813,855 of record NC_056523.1, read on the forward strand.
CACTAGAGTCTAACAAAAGAAAACTCTTATGTTGCCAACCATAACTAACTTTCAATTGTACCATCTGTCAAAAGCCTTTTTGAATAATTACTTCTATGTGAGTCATCTGACATCTCATTAGAGTAATAGTAAAAGGTGAATTAGTGAACTTGCCAACTGCTCTGTGTGTGTGTGTGTGTGTGTGTGTGTATACAGAAGGGTAAATGTGCGGTAGTGCATATATGCTACTGCACATTTACTTGTTTCCAATTTGATACAACTCAGGGACACCGTCTGAAAAATCATGTAGGTGTCAAAAATACCAGAAGGCCAACACTCTTAATGTGTAATTTATTCATTTTAAAAAACAACATAATATTAACAAAGTATACATGGGCATTACGATTTCAGAAACTGAAATGCTGTGGCAGGTTTGTTTTTTCAAGAACAAGTAGAAACACATTTCAACTTCTACAAACCCCATGTAGTTCCCAATTTTGTCACACTTTATTGTGGCTTTATCTGTGTCACCTAATGGAGTCTTTCCCCCAAAACGGCGATTCAAGGCAGCTTACGGTTTAAAAAACCACAATACAGCTAAAAATGTACCAAAATGGAATAATACTATTAAAAAATTTAAGACAATTTAATTCTACACTTAAAAAGATAAAATCTAATTAAAAAGATAAAAATGAATTAAAAATCATTACATTTAAATGAATATAGCACCATCTGCCCATTTTTAAAAAACATCTCTTTTAAAAGGCTGTCAGAATAAAAATATCTTTGCCTGCCAATGGAAGGACAGCAAGGAAGGAGCCATTCTGTCCTCTCTGGGAAAGGAGTTCCACAGTCTAGGAGCAGCCACCGAGAAAGCCCTCTCTTACATCATTACCAATTGTGCCTGTGACAGTGATGGGACTCAGAGAAGGATCTCTCCTGAGGATCTCAAGACCTGTGTTGTTTTGCTTTGTTTTTTTGACAAGTCTTATTCACAGGAGGTTTGCCATTGCATTCCTCTGAGGCTGAGGAAGTGTAACTTGCCCAAAGCCACCTAGTGGGTTTCCATGGCTGAGCAGGGATTAAAACCCTGGTCTCCTCTCAGAGGTTCATCCCTCAAATCACCACACCAGGGTGGCACACTGTTTCTGGTGCTTACATATATAGATCAAAGCACTGCCATATAAGATCACTTAGGTGCATTACAGACCACCCAAAACAGGCGGTCTGCCGCTGCCGTCATTTGCAGTGCGGAGGAGCCCCAGCGTACAAACCGCATGGCTCCTCTGCGCTGCAAAAAGAAGCCCTAAAATGGTGCTTCTCTTTGTGGCGTGGTTATGATGCCGCAAGGCACCAATGGCGCACTCGCGTCAATTGCGCCACGTGACATGCGAATGCAACACATCCGCCATGTCAAGATGACAGCCCCCATGTGGACAGGTGCCGCCATTTTGTACGGACTCGGTCCATACTAGGGTTGAGGGGTGTCAAGAAGTGACGCCCCTTCTCAACCCTAATACACCCCTTCCTAACCCTAGCACGCCCCTTCAGCATGCCTGTAACGCGCCTTAGAGAACTTATTACAAAGGCATGTTTACCGAATTCACAGATGACACCAAATCAGGAGGGATAGCTAATACCCAAGAGGGCAGGATCAGAATTCAAAATGACCTTTGAGCCAAAACTAATAAAATGAATTTCAACAGGGAGAAATGTAAGGTACTAGATCTAGGCAGGGAAAAAAATAAAAGACTCAAATATAGGATGGGTGACACCTGGCTTGACAAAAGTACCTGTGAAAGGGATCTGGGAATAGACTACAAGCTGAACATGAGTGAACAGTGTGATGTGGCATCTTAAAAATCCAATATCATCTTAGACTGCATCAACAAGAATGTAGTGGGAAGTAACCATACCACTCTGTTCTGCTTTGGTCAGATCTCACCTGGAATACTGTGCCCAGTTTTGGGCACCACAATTCGATTGGGATATTGACACACTGGAGCATGTCCACAGGAGGTTGATCAAAATGATGAACAATCTATGTCCTATGAGGAGCAAATTAGATATCTGGACATATTTAGCCTGGAGAAGAGAAGGTTAAGGGATGACATGACAGCCCTGTTTAAATATCTGAAGGGATGGCATATTGAAGATGGAGCAAGTTTGGTTTTAGCAGCTCCAGAGAAGAGGACATGGAGAAATGGATACAAACTACAGGAAAAGAGATCCCATCTAAACATTAGGAAGGATGTCCTGATAGTAAGAGCTGTTCTACAGTGGAAAACACTCCCTTGGAGAGTGGTGAAGTCTTCTTTTTTTGGAGGTTTTTAAAATAGAGGCTGGATGGCCATCTGTAAGGAGTGTTTTGATTGTGTATTCCTCCATGCTCAGGGAATGGACTGGATGGCCCTTGTGGTCTCTTCCCACTCATATAATTCTGAAAATCTGTGTATAATTATTAGAGGTCAATAATATTAGAGGTCAATAAGTATGAAAGCACATTTTTAAAAATGGTTCTTTGAAACTACCACTAGCTTCTGATGTTGTTGTTGTTGTTTTAACTTAACTGCTTGCAAGAAAATTGTTTGCTTTAATTACACCAAATTTACTACTTCTTTTAAAAGGTAACCACTGCCACAGCGTTAGGTGAGATGGATCATTGTTCTGATTGTACCAGGTTACCTCTATATGTTGCAGTCCTGCGTGCACAGCCAGGCTCCTTAAAGCACATTGCTTTTATATGTAATTTTAGGAACAGTGTGTGTCCGTCCGTCCCCAGAAGGAAAAAAAATCATCACACACACACACACACACACACACACACACACACACACACACAGGAAGACATAGAAGCCAGGCTGGGAGCAGGGAGAGTTTTGTGCCTTGTATATATACAACTTTCTTCTCACTAAAAAGTGCCTTTCTGGATGTATCTTTGTATACTAATGGGTGAAAATGTGAATCCAATTAACTTCAAATTTAGCTCATAATGAACTTATCTCATTTTGCTACCAGCTCAGCTCTCATCCGTGGCAGTAATTAACCACTGGGGGTTGTCACTCCCAGACACATGACACAGAGAGAGAGTCCTCCCCAAGCTCAACCGCTTCAAACCCTTGCAGAATTCATTACCCTGACAGTGTGAAAACCCTTCACTTTTAATACCACAGGGCACCAACAATTTTTTTTCACTTTATCTACCTGATTGCCAGCAACAGTAAGAAAGAAAGGAATCCACAAGAGATGTAATTAATTACTGCAAAAGATACATTAGAAAAGGAGGGAGCGGTGCAGGTGGTATGAAGGAGGGCTGCAAAGCAACTTACTGGTTGCCCACACTTCATTTTTTTTTTTTATCCTGCTCACTCAGAATATAGGGACTTTCTGCTTTAATCACTAATACGTGATTTTAAAATCTTATATAGATAGTTATCATTATATAGATAATGTGATCATTCATTCCCTTTCTTTCTTTCTTTCTTTTTTATTTTTTCTCTTCTGACTGGTGAAATTACAAAACAGCCACCATGGCCAGGAGCTGCGGCAGTGTATTGGCTTAATATCCTAACCTCCCTTCCCAAGAGACCAGAGTTCAGATTTAGAATAGGTCACACGTAAAAATGATTTTGATTGTCACAGATTAATCCCTAGAGGGTGTTTGCGCAACTCAGAACCATCACAAAGTTGTCAGCTTCTGAAAGAACCTGATTTGATGAATCTTCTGTCTAATCAGGTTGAATAAAACTACTTACAGCTATACAGCAGAGATGCAGAGCTTGAGCAGTAAAACCCCAGTGTTTAAGATGCTTCAGTTCAGAGACAACTTTAAAATCTACTCAGTATTTTACCTTCCTCAACCTGATTTCCATCACTAACCCCCCCAAAATAGAGAGGTTCAGACTTGAAGTGTAGAGAACCCAGTATCATTTTTGTACGCTGTACATTTTTTTAACCTATGTTTATTTTAAATGGTGTAAGCCGCCTTGAGTCTCAAACTGGGCAGGGGGACTGGGATACAAATATGATTATAGTGATGATAACAATAATTGTGATGGATCGCTTCTCCAGGATGGTACCACAGTTCCAGCCCTTGGGCTCCTATCACTCAACTTGCCCCTTGCCCCTCAAATCTCTCCCTGGATCAGGTACTTGGGCTTCAATGTGATTCCTATATGGACCAATGGGTTCATTGTGGCAAGTGTCACCAGGCTCACTATCAAATTTAACAGGAGCAGCCAGAGAAAGTTGTAAAAAAAAAAAACAAGTAGAAGTATATTAATACACTAGATCACACATTAACCCCTAAACTATTTAATCATTCAGAGCTCCCTATTCAGTTCTTCCTCCCTCCTGCTGCTTTTCAGCTTTTCCCTATCTCTCTAGGCTATCTTTCCCTTAACCCTCTACAATATTTTCCCTATCTTTCCCCTGTCTCTCTACAATCTTTCCCCTGTCTCTCTACAATCTTTTCCCTGTCTCTCTAGGCTATCTTCACCCTATCTCTGTGCCATCTTTTCCATATCTTTCTAGGTCATCTTTCCCCTATCCTTCTACAATCTTTTCCCTATCTCTCTTGGCCATCTTTCTCCTATCCCTCTACAATGTTCCCTGTTTTTCTAGGCCATCTTTCCCCTAGCTCTCTATAATATTTCCCCTATCTCTTTAGGCCATCTTTCCCCTATCTCTCTGAAATCTTCCCTTTATATCACTATGATCTTTCCCCTTTTTCTCTAGGCCATCTTTCCCCTATCTTTCTGCAATATTTTCCCTATCTCTCTAGGCCATCTTTCCCTTATCCCTCTACAATCTTTCCCCTATCCCTCTAGAGAATGGTATAAAAATTGAAAACATTCTGTCAAAATGCTTCTTTAAAATCCTATAAAAGCAACCTTTGAAAATAACCAGATACTTATTACTTATTGTACCAATAAAGTACAATGAAGTAACACTTACTACATTGCTTAAGAATTTCACTTTGTTAATCCTAATTACTGCAAATGAAACTCATTTTGGATAATAGTCACTTGTAATTTGTTACTTCCAAACTCTAGATAACTGAATGTGGGCTTGTGTGGATAGAAAGAAAGAAGCAGTATTACAACAACAACTGCTTATTTGTATCAGGCACAACAACCATTACAAAATATTACAAACAACAATACATTTCACTGGGTGGAAAGAATAGCAGTAGCAATAGCAAGTATATTTCTATATTGCTTATCAGTGTACTTAAGCACTCTCTAAGCAGTTTACAAAGTTTAAGCCATTTGTTCCCAACAAGCTGGGTACTCATTTTAGCGGCCTCCTCGGAAGGATGCAAGCCTGAGTCGAGCTTGAGCCCTTTTGCTGGTATTGAACCCACAACCTTATGGTTTGTGAGTGAGTGGCTGCAGTACAGGCATTTAACCACTGTGCCACCAGGGCTCCTTTGAGCACAAGTTCTGCTTTGTGTTGTCTTGCTTTTGTTTTAAGACAAAAGATCCATGCCTCATTCTGCCCTCACTGGTCCTACAAGAACCCTCATTAGTTTTATGAAAAGATTTGTCCAAGTTGAAGCACATGGATAGCTGGTGGAACAGGGATGTAGCCAGGATTTTAGGAAGGGGGGTGTCCAGACTAAGTGCCACCATTATAATGGGGCTTGGGTGCGGCGGCGCAGCAGCACACACCATTCATTTTTCTAATGGAAGGGAGGGATACGGACCCCAAAGGCACCCCCCCCCCCGGCTACGTCCCTGGGTGGAAGGGATCTGTCCACGCTGAAAAAGATGGATGATTGATGTACGTGAGTACATCCAAAACTACAATTAAATACTTGTACAGAAGTACCTTGGGTCCATAATAAGACATGAATTGATAAATACCATAATCTCACAGTCATGAGTATAAATTTCAAAGCATACTGCAGGCTCTCTGTACTAAACAGAAACACACACACACATATGTCACGTGATCAGTATTCACATATGGAATCTTTTATTTTCAACCAGCTACTGCCTTTATCCAACACTGTATGCCAAGCAGAATAACACCCTAAGAGAACAGAAAACTAACAATCCAAGTCTTACCTGTCAAATCTGAAGCAATCTGCCATTGTTTGGGGAGTTTGTCCCCAAAACTGCAATCCTGTACCACCCTACCTGCAAGTAAGGCACACTGAATCTAGTGCTTCTTTATAGGACTGTGCTGTGAATTTTGCAAACATCCTCTGTCTATGTACTAAACGGACTTAGCAAACTCCTCTCTCATAGTCTTAACACCCTGCCTGTGAAATGAGACTTCAATAAGGTATCCTGAAAGAATCTAGATTGCAGGATATAAAATAATAATGACTGGCAGATCAGTTGGTTACCAGTTTATCTTACATGGTCATTGTAAGGATTATTGAGGTAATAGATATGATGTGTTCTCAGTGCCACATTATAAGTGGGAACTGCAACAAATCATTGCAGTGTGGAATGTTCCTGCTAGGAGTTCCAGATAGTTGCCAATGCCTTCTTCATTCTTCAAACCAGTTTTCCAGCCATCCCTGCCAGAACAGTACCTTTCAGAAATAACTGAACCATTAGACTCTGAAGTGTAGTGGGGGGAGAGATGAGGGCACAACCTCACTATAAGAATTCTGCACTCTCCAATGAAATTTTGCATACGTCCCCAAATTTCTAACTCTATAGCATCTTAAAACTTGGACATCATTTAAACAATATTCTCTTGTTGTGTACATTCAAGTCTGATTTATGGTGACCCTAAGTGAGATCTATCATGGGATTTTCTTGGCACAATTTGTTCTTCTGAGACTGAGAGAGTGTGACCTGCCCAATGTTATCCAGAAGGATGAGTAGGAATTTGAACCCTGAATTCCAGAGTCATAGTGCGATGCTCAAACCACTACACCATGCTGGCTCTCTAAACAATATTATACAATGCCCAGATTTCTCAAGCTACACTATATTTTGCATTAACCAAAGTACAGATACAAATATAACTTCTGTGAGCATCTGTCTCTATCCCAGCTTGCCCTCCAACTTTTTTTATGATAGGGAGACTCAGTGTTTTGAATATTCTTTTAGGTAGTAACATGACCACTACACACTGTTTCAAATAATATCAATAATTATTAGTCTTCATTCATGTCTATGGTTGGAAGTTGGGTGAAGGAGCAGGAGGGGTATATTGTATTCCCAGCCTGCAAAATTTGTGATATGCCATTGATATATACATAGATATGAAGCTGCCATATGAAGGCCAACCATTGGTTCATTTCAAACCTTGGAAAAGTTACTTTTTGGGATTATAATTCCCACAGCACTGGTTAGTACTGCCATGCTGACTGGAGGGAGTATGGGAGTTGAAATCCAAAAAATTAATGTTTCCATGCTCTGGTTTATTTAACCTAATCTTGTCAACAATTCTCCCTGGTATGAGATGGACATTTTTCGATGCCTTGCTACCTAGGAATTGTGCAATTGGCCTTGCACAAACAATCTGCTCTATTTATGATTTATCACTGCTGTCTTGTTACAGACTAGCCTACTGACCATCAATATGGACTACCATGGGATCAACAATCCCTGCAATCCTGTCAGACAGCAAAAAGTGAGTTTACTGAGCTCCTGATGGGCTGCCGTACATGGCATCATTTTGCTCAGTGGGACATTGTTTGTGCAGACTTGAATCAATGCTAATTAACAATCGTTATTCAATTATTTATTTCATATATGTGTGTGTTTGTGGGTGTGGGTGTGGATGTGCCTTCAAGTCACCTGCTGACTTCTAATGACCCTATGAATTTCATAGACTTTTCTTGGGCAAGGAATACTCAAAGGTGGCTTTTCCAGTTCTTTCCTCTGAAATATAGACTACAGTAATCATTAGTGGTCACCCATCCAAGTATTAACCAGAACTAACCCTACTCAGCTTCCAAGATCTGGTGGGAGCTGGTTTTGACACCCCACACTTATTTCCCCACTTTCACTGTTCCGAGTCATACTGGCAATCAATCATAGGATGTTCAGTCCATTTCTTTTTAATAGACTGGACTGCAACTAGAAAACTGGCCATATCAAATATGACTCTACGGGTCTCTCTGACAGCAAGAAAATCAATATATTCTAGTCTCTCCATTCACTCTTGTCCTCCAACTAGTGTGCTAATCATACTTTGTTTATAACATGTTTCCAATTCGTACTGTTTCCTTATGGACATGAGAGAGTTCAGCTACTTTTAAAAATAATAATCATGACCCAGCCAAAGTTAAGCCCAGAGATAATTCCTAGATCATAGTAACATATGTATGCACTATCAAATTAAAATGGCAGTCATTGAGCACTTTAGTTTAGCTAACTGTGCCTCATCATTCCTTCTGTTTGTTTCTCCATTTTATCCTATGATTTCTAACTTGGAAAATTATCATCCCCATTTGTATTATCTTGCATTATACTTTTGGCTTTTATGAAATTATCTGGTATTTATCTGCTATAGAGTACAATCTCATTTACTTCTACCTATTTTTTAAAAAAAATGTGAGAGAATCATAATTACATAATTTTCAGGTCTGAAGTAGATTCTGGATGACAATAACTGTTGGGGTATATAAAGAAAGCCCAGATCAAACAAGATCCAGCAGTGTATGATTTAAACTCAGTTCAAGAAAGGTGGCCAGCTAATGGACATGCTAAGGTCTAGGGAAAGAGTTTAAAACATATCCAAAGACAAAAAGGACCTTCTTAGTTAACTGAGACATTAGTTGGGCTATGTTCTGACTTAGCCTGACCACAGCAGATATAACTGACGTTCCTCCTGTGCCCTTATTGGATGCAGTTCTACCTGACATGCTGCTATGCTGCCCTTCCAATAGATGACACTGCTGCAATCTGTGAATTGGTAGCATGGCCAGAACAGAGCACCAACCACCAACAGAAGTCAGAAGCAAGAGCAAAGTGTCAGGTCCACAAGACTAGGGTCAACACAGACACGTAATATTTCTGGCAAACTCCAATGAAGCAGTAAGCCCTGAGAAGTGCAACCCATAAAGCAGCCCCAAGCTCTTCATGAAGAGTAAATTTCTCAAAGAGGAAACACTTTAGCCTGGAAGCAGATGTTTGTCTTTTGATACTCTATAGCAGTTATGGCAAATCTTTTAGGGACCAAGTGCCCAAATTCAAAGGTGTTCTGGCACCGGATGTTACCTCGTGCCAGGAATGGAACTTCCAGGGGGGACTTCTGGAGGCACTTTCACCCTCTGGGGGCAGAATTCCCACCTTCAAGGGGCAGGAGTTCCAGGACAAGGCTTCCCCGGAGACAGCTAAAGGCCCAGAAGGGCAGGGGAGAGGAACAGACATGCACCTATCCCTCTTCTTCCCCCCCTCCATCCTCCCGGCCCTTTAGCTGTCTCCAGAGAGGTAGCTGAAGGCCAGGGGGGGCGGGGGAGGAACAGATGTCCACTTGTTCCTCCTCTTCCTCTGCCCGCCCATCTCTCCACATGCCCTCCAAAATGGCTTCACGTGCCAGAAAGGGCACGCATGCCATAGGTTCGCACTACAAGCCCACTGTCATCCCATCTGAGGAACAATAGACAAATATGATATTAACAAGTAGGTTGTTTGGAGAGATTGGGCTGCTCTCTTGGGCAGTCTGGGCTAGCAATTTCTTTTTTCTTTGTGGGGGAAGAAGCCAGGAGACTAGTAATTCTTCAGTCCCTATCTTTTCACCAACAGACTAGATTTTAGGAGACATGCAAGCTGTCTGGATCTATATATCCAAGGTCTTTTTGGGAGACTCTGGGTCAGTGATGAGACAGCACTTGGAGGCAAACAGGATTTAAATGAGAGTTAACTGAGAGTTAAACAGGAAATGTCATGTGATAAACATCAGGCATTTCCTGTTTAACTCTCATTTAACTCTTGTTTAAATCCTATTTGCCTCCTAGTGTGATAAAGCAGTTAGCGTGTAGATGTGTGACATGTTCAGATTATGATGCACTTGGGACTTTCTTAAGGGCAACCCATAAGTAACATTCACTCACACAGTATTCTATATCTATATCCATGTGTGGGGTATGCATGCCTCCATGTTTCCTGTTAACTTATGGCAACCCCTGTGAATTTCATAGGATTTTCTTAGGCAAGGAACACTCAGAGCTGGCTTTGCCAATTCCTTCCTCTGAGATATATCCTCCAGCACCTAGTATTATTTGGTGGTCCTCCATCCAACTACTAACCAGGGCTGACCCTGTTTAGCTTCCAAGATCATACAGGATCTGGTGTCTTTAGAACATTTAGGAATTTGCATAAGCAGGCATTTATCCCTATGTACAGTAGATGTATTTATAACAAAATGAGCCTGTAGAGGAGCAGTCTGCTGCAGGAAGTGCACAGTGGGGGAGGTTATTTTTAATGCTTTGCCCCCCCTGCACTTTTTCTGGTTGAAAACTTACCCTAACAGTGGAAAATATAATGAATATCCATATGTCCCCATCCACCTTACCTATAAGAAAACTTTATACGATGCTGCAATTAAACCATATAGATGAACTCTTCTACCGTAAAACCATTTCTTATTCACAACTGATTTGGGATACAAAAGTAGCATTTTGTCCCTACAACAAGTTAACCGCATATAAATCTTGCATGTAGTCCTGGTTCCCAAGCCAAAATGTAAGGGGAGGTGAGAATGCAGAAGAGCAAATGAAATATAAATTGCCAAAATAAACTTGTCAAGATGTCCATGATTTCTTTCCTTTTCACACTGCCCAGCAAATATGTATGGGCATCAAATCTAGTGTAGCATGCTTACTATGATCTGCTACCTCCCCTCCACCTAATTAGGAGAGAGATAAAACAGTAGTAACACAGAGATCAGCTGTAATGATTTTGTTAGCTCGATTATTCTTCTGACAATTAGGTCCGGCTGCCATGGCCTCACAGGAATGTCAAAGTCTTCTTTCTACAAAGCAGGTAATGTCACAGGTGTGACCATGAAATCAATAATGAGGCATAGCTCTTTGCAGAGGGCATCCAGGTCAGACAGAACAGCCCTTAAATTAAACATTGATAAGCAGAACACAATTATCCATCATGTTTAAGGGCCTGCGTGAAATTAGCAGCCAGGGAATGGGAGCTGTGGGGGGAAGATTAGCACAAGATGTGTTGAAATGCAGAGTGCCCACCAATACTGTTGCTGTTTGTATCTGACAGCCGCAGTGGTAGATGCTATCCAAAGCCGTAAAATTCAAATAACAAACACTGCTCAAATCATAGCCCAGATGTTGCTTTTTCTTTTCTTGCTATAGGCAGGCAATAGAAAGGTTCAGAATCCTGCATTTTACCTCTCCTTCCCCTGCACAGAAAAACAAGGCAATCTGGGAACAACAAAATATTTCACTGAAAGCAAGATGATGGAGAGCAAACTTGTGTCTGTAAACAAATCCACATGGGTTTGTACTTATTTGTCTCACCGCGGGAATGTAGTCAGAATGGTTAGCTCAGATTTATATAGCTCTTTAAGTTATTTTTACTGAAATTTAAGCTAAGTGAAGAAGAATCCTTGGAAGTGAAATATATCTTCACTGTGATTTTACTAAATTAGTCTTTCATCACTTTTTAAGTAAGCTCTAAAAAGCAAGTCTTAAAGGGTTTTTTAATGGTGGGATCCCACACCTTTATTCTATAAAATAAAAAGTAATAAAAGATTATAGAGTGCAATTGTGACTGAGCGTTGTATACAAGTATTAGAAAGGAAAGAATAATTAATCTGGTCACTTAAATATCATAAAAACCTTAACCGTCTTCTTAAAAAAGCAAGTAGAGATTCTCTTTATTTTATCAACCACATGTTCTTTCTCTTTTTGCTCCCTCAAGATCCTTCCTGCTCAAATCTCAGTTTCCTCCCCTTGCTTGCAAAACATGGTGATTCTGGAGTAAATGAATTCCAAATCCATCCTAATTCCAGAGTACCTTATCGTCCAGCCCACCATCCCTGATATAACATTCTGAATGACTTTCACAAATACAAGAATGGCATCATCATGGCAACGACGCCTATGAATTATTATTCTCCAGGCTTGTATAATATGTCAGAATGCCACAACTCTTTCAGTCTCCAATAAGTAAAGATTTCATTCTGCCAATGCTCTATCCAAAAATGAATCTCAAGTGCAAAGTAAATTTAGAGTGCCAAAGAATTCAGCTGAAACAGTGGCTAGTTCAATTTCCACACTCTGCCAATCAGATACGAAATTGCACCTATCCATTATCTTCTGATTGGTGCTATTATGCTTATGGTTAACTAAGGACCCAATTCTTGACAATGTATTCCAAATGAAGAAAGCCAAATAAACAGGAATTGTCAGAATCTTAAGTCACAGGAAATTTTGGCTAGTCTCAGGGAACATATCATAATGTTTCCTTACATATTTGTCCTATTAAAAAAACCACAACACCTTTTTGTGATGGCTTTGGAACAATGTCTACTAATTAAACCTAAGTATGTAAAACTGACATAAAGCCATACTCCTACCTACCTATTCCCCCTCCATTTTATTCCCATCTTGAATTATATATTGCAGGAACCTATTTTCTTATGTAAAATACTAAGTCGTTGTTGGTATTGTTGTCGTTGTGCCTTCATGTAATTCCTGATATATGGTTACCCTAAGGTGAACCTATCATGGGGCTTTCGTGGCACGATTTGCTCAGAGGAGGTTTGCCGTTGCTGTCCCCTGAGGCAGAGAGCATGTGATTTGCCCAATGTCACCCAGTGGATTTCATGGCAAAGCTGGGAATTGAACTCTGGTCCAGAGTTGTATTCCAGAACTCGAACCACTACACCATGCTGAGTCTCAAAATCCTATGATGTGGAGGTACTATATAAATGAATAAGAAGTCTGCATACACTTTGCTAGTAGTCTGCCATTTGAAACAAGTTTTTCAGCAACACATTAATTTCTCATATATCTCATTTATGAATTAATCACCTCCTAACATTTCAACCCTCCAATGCAGTCACCCCACTCACAGAGTACCAAGGATGCTCGCCACTTAAACACGAACAAAGGAGGTGTGGGAACATGAATAAGGAAGGTCAACAGGCCAAAACTATACGCTTACTTGAGCAGTTCCATCATAAGCAATGTTTTGCACCATTGTTGCTAAACTGCCATACTATTCTTGACAAGTGGGAAACAGCTGTCCCATTCTCCAATTAGCCAAAGAAAATCCTCTGACCCACTTACTTATAGGTCAGAGATTGGTGCAGGGGTTGGATGAAGAGTCCCCAACTAAGGATTGCAGCAATTAACATAAAAACTTCAAGGGCCAGATATTGAATGAGGCTGGGTTGTGGTCCAAGTATTGGTACAAATGAACAAATGTCCTTTCAGAAGAATGGAGGAAGTTGCCTTGTACCAAGTCAGACCATCAGTTCATTTAGTTCAGTACAATCTACAACAAATGGCAGAAATTCCCCAGGGGTTCAGACTGGAGATTGTCTTAGCTTCATTTGGAAAATTTGGAGAATCTTTGGCTTTTTGCACACAAAATATCTGCTCTATCATTGAATTACAGCAGACATAAACCTTGGATGCCATCTTGGCAGAGAATCACACACACTTGGAAAATAGTTTAGGATCTCTCAGATCAAGAACAATATACATATTTTGTTTCTCCACAACTCAGTAGAAACAAAAACTATGGCTGAACAGGGTCAAGATTTTTTTTTAAAAAAAACTTTTCCCAATTATCTTTCCACCGAAATAAGTTCCAGCCTGTTTACAATTTAAGAAGAGAGCTCAAGGATAATGCAATATTGTGGGGAATATAGAGGAGTTCTCTGTTTTCACTCTAGAAACACCATTGGTGTCAATTACATGTAACTACAATTTTCTCTTAGTCCAGGAGGGAATTCTTCACTGCACTTGGTGTTTTGCTGGCAACCTGGGTTAGTTCTGAACTGATATTAGGAGTTACCTTCAATAGTAAACACAAACCAAAAAACGCAACAAGAATGTGTCTATTTACTTGAGAGACCAGTTTGCCTTCTCCTGTCATGGAGACATGTTGAAAACTGGAACAAAAGAAAGCCTTAAAATAGACAGCTTGACTTATCACAAATGGCGAGCTTAAGCACCACAAAATTATCTTCTTTATAAAAGGTAGGCTACATTCATCTTGGAGTTTTGCAATCAAGAATGAAATGAAAATTTAATCTAACGAATAACCTCCAAACAGATATAAAATATTAATAACAAGAGCAAACTCATGGGGAAGGGGGCACTTCCTGCTTTTGTGCAATGTGCATTTATTTCATATCTACTTCCATTTCAGCATTGAACTGCCTTGATGCACCTCACCACCACGGCCAAATTAAAGATGGTTTTTTTCACCCCATTATTTCTGAAATGTACTGCAGCCAGCATGCTATATGCAGTGAATGGAAGAACTAGGAGAATTAAAACCATGCAATGAAACAGCTTTTTGACGGATAAAGCTATGGAAATTTTAGGCTCCATTTACTTCTCAATCTAATTTTGCCCTCTGATGCACATTATGCCCGAAATGGGATCTCATGTGGTTTGATCACTGCTCTTAACGCATACCAGAGCAACACATTTCCTCTATTGTTGTTTCTTTTCAGTGGCATAGCTATGCTTTTAATAAGAGCAGCTCAGCAGGCACTTATAGGACATCTCCCTAGTATCTCTCAGCCGGTATTAGGAATTGCAAAGATGGTAAAGACAATCTTCCATTTGGAATACAGGTTGAGTCTCCGTCATCCAAAATGCTTGGGCCCAGAAGTGTTATGGATTTTGGATTTTTTGAGATTTTTGAATGTTTGCATATACATAATGAGATATCTTGGAGATGGCATCCAAGTCCAAACTTGATTATGTTTTGTATACACCTTATACACATAGCCTGAAGGTAACTTTATACATAACATTTTAAATAATTCTGAGCATGAAACAAAGTTTGTGTACACTGAGCCATCCTAAAGCAAAGATGTCACTATCTCGGCCACTAATGTGGAAAATTTTGGATTCTGGAGTATTTATTTCAGAATTCTAGATAAGGGATATTCAACCTTTATCACTTTTCCACCCTTCTACTATTTTGATCTAGTTGATATTGTTGTGTTTAATGGAATAAACTATAGTGATTAATTAAACTATTGAGAATAATTTGAACAACTCAAACTTCAACTTCTGCAAAAATTATTCAACAGCAGCAGCCAAAACATTTATGTTGAGTGATATTAGATGTTTCTAATATTTCTGAAACCAATTCATAGCCTACTAGATATACTCATGTATATGTCTAGAAATTTTAATTAAAAAATGACCTTAAAAATCTGGGTCAGCTTATGCACAGGTCAATGTAATACTGTACCTTAACTCTTATCAAAAAAGAAACCATTCCCTTCTGAGTAGAGTGCCAAGGAACAAGAGCCTGCCCCAGGAGCACCTAAAGAAGCAATAATCCCCTCTACTCTCTCTGTTGCAGCACTGCTTCTGGCCTTTTTGGAATGTGTTGCTGGGTAAATGTTGCTTCCACTCAAAGTAGCACCAAGAGGACTTGGACTTCAAAGGATCTGAATAAGACATCCGTGCATGTTTGCCAGCTTTTCTAGGTTAAAATCGGGCAAAGACATCACATTAAAGTTAAAGGCTATAATAATGGCTAACAGGTCCAAAACACATTGCAGAAATAATCCAATTTGAGACTGCTTTAACTACCCTGGCTCAATGCTAGGGAATCCTGAGAATTGTAGTTTATTGTAGCACCAGGTCTCTCTGACAGAGAAGGTTAAATGTCTCACAAAACTACAGTTCCCAGAATTCCCAAGCATTGAGCTAGTGCAGTTAAAAGGGTCTCAAACTGGATTATTTCTGCAGTGTGCTTTGGAGCATAGTCACCATTTCATTTTCTTTGTCTTTTCATCCTTTTTGACATGTGTACACTTTTGTAGCCCCACCCGTGTCTGGCCACCACCCACACACATCGCACAGCCACCATTTCCCATACTTCCTTCCTCATCCATCCAGTCTTTAAGGTGAGTACAAACAGTTATTCCTGCCGGAATTTTGTGATTTCTTGGGGATTGTTTTCCTTTGCTTTCTCCTTTATATCCTTTGTTACATGCCTCTTAAAAAAGGAGCCCTGGTGGTGGTGCAGTGATTAAATGCTAGTACTGCAGCCACAACGTTGCAAGTTCGATCGTAGAGGAGGGCTCCAAGGTCCACTCAGCCTTTCAGCTTCTTGGGGGCAATTGGATTACACATTGTAAACCATTTAGGGAGTGATAGTTCACTGATAAGCGGTATAGAAATATACTTGCTATGCTATTGCTATAGGTTTTACCCTCGACTTATGCATGGGTCATATCAAAATCCATAATTTTGGCCCCAAAACCTCTCCTCAACTTATATGTGAGGTCAACTTATAGTTGAGCATATACAGTAAGTGCAAAATAAGACAGAGGAAGAAGCATGATAGTTTTGCTAATTTTCTTAACATGTGGTCAAAACAGAAACTGCATCTTCCATCTTGCTTTACAAGATGGCTTTTTTTTTAAATTAAAGAACTATACTATTTTTATGAGAGAAGGTCTACAGAGGAATGAACAGTGTGTTTACAGTTTGTTGATACATCATGTTTCTCCTGTATTACATCACTTGCTGACTTGCAGATTGCAAAAAGCACCGGGTTTGAGATGATATACTGTAGTGTTTTGAAGGTTGTGTCTGATAGATTGTTCTCACCTAGTAGCTACAATTGCTGCTGTAGTTAACAGAGTGATGAACACATATGTCTGAAAGCAATGATCACTGGTAGCTTCCAGTGGGATGGTGAATGCGTTCCAAGCTTTGCCCTGAAATTTAAAGTTGACACCCAAGATGAGGAATATATCTTGGGGATGGGCACCTTGGATAGCTCCTTTGAAATCCCAGCTGGAAACTAGAGTACATTCACTGCTCCACTAACATAGGAATCACTAGCCACAACTGTTTGAAAGTTTGATATGTAAGGGGGAAAGCTGAGGTTTGCATTCATACCATAGAGGCAGGGAACTTGTTGCTTGTGACACAACTGTCTGTAATGAGAGGTAACTGCAACCCAACTTTGATGCATCTGTCAAAGGGGAGTATAGATTACAAAAACTGCTGCAATAAATTTATTAGGGTGCTTCTAAATAGAGGTTTAGTATAGAACTGTCACATTTTAGTTAACTCATATACATATGGCAACTGTGCAGCAGCAGCATCAAATCATTTTTGGCTAACATATAATCTCTACTTTTGTCTTTTCTGAGACTGTAAAAATCTGGCTTCTTTATCAAGAATGCAGTCTCTACAGATATCAATAATCTCAGCTTTTCTTTTTTATATATACAGAGGCATTGTTTAAAGGTGTATAGTAGCATACTTCATCAGTAAACCAATCACTACAGTTATAGTTAGCTTCATTTAAAAAAAACACACATCTTTTAATTATTACTATTTCATCCATGTATTTTAAATTACCTGTATTATATTATTCCAGTAACACCAGAACAGATGATCTTCCACTTGAACTGCTGCAATCCCCACTGACAGAGTTAACTCTAGTGTTAACCAACATATGTCAACAGATATGGAAAACAAAATGCTGGCCAACAGATTGGAAGTGGTCAATATACATCCCTATCCACAAAAAAGGAGATACAAAAGATTGCAGCAACTATAGGACCATAGCATTGATCTCCCATGCAAGCAAAACTGTGCTCAAAATTCTGCAACATAGACTCCAACCATACATGGAGAGAGAAATCCCAGAGGTTCAAGTAGGATTCAGGAAAGGTGGAGACACTAGGGACCACACTGCAAACATACGATGACTAATGGAGCACACCAGGGAATTCCAAAAGAAAATCAGCATGTGCTTTATAGACTTTAGCAAAACCTTCGACTGTATAGATCATGAAAGGCTATGAAACACCCTTAAATAAATGGGATTGCTAATATATCTGATAGTCCTGATGAGGAATCTGTACTCAGGACAAGAAGCTACTGTCAGAACAGAACACGAAGAAACTGAATGGTTCCCAATTGGCAAATGGGTCAGACAAAGCTGTAACCTTTCAACTTGTATGCAGAACATATTATAAGAAAAGCAGGCTTGGGCACAGAAGAAGGAGGACTGAAAATAAGGGGGAAGGGATATCAACAATCTAAGGTGCACAGATAACTATAGTACTAGCAGAAAAGTATGCAGATGACTAGCAGAAAAGCTCATAGACCTGGAACACCTACTAAGAAAGATCAAAGAAGAAAGTGCAAAGGCAGACTTAATGTTGAACATAAACAAAACAAAAATAATGACCACAGAGGGCCTTCACAAATTCAACCTAGAAAATAAAGAAATAGGAATAGTAAAAGAATTCCCATACCTGGGATGAAACATTGATAGAAGTGGGGACAGCAGTTAGGAAATCAGAAGAAGATTAAGAATGGGGAGGGCAGCCATGAAAGAACTAGAAAAGATTCTAAAATGCAAAGATATACAACTGAGCACAAAAGTTATAATCATACAAGCCATAATATTCCCTATAACATGTATGGATGTGAGGGCTGGACAGTTAAGAAAGATGATAGGAAGAAAATCAACTCATTTGAGATGTGGTGCTGGAGAACAGTGTTGAGGATTCCATGGGCAGCCAAAAGGACAAACAAATGGGTCCCAGAGCAGATCAAGTCAAAAATTTCCCTGGGAGCCAAGATGACCAAACTGAGGCTGTTGTATTTCGGACACGTTATGAGAAGGGAGGACTCATTGGAAAAGACAATAATGCTGGGAAAGATGAAGGGAAGTAGGAAGAGAGTAAGGCCACATGCCAGATGGATGGACTCTATTAAGGATGTCATGAGATTGCAGGAATTAAGCAGAGCAGTGGAGGACAAGGGGTCTTGGAGATGTCTCATCCATAGGGTCGCCATGGGTTGAGATCGACTTGAGGGAAGTTAACAACAACAAACAACAAATTATATAAATTATATATTATATTATATTATGTTTAAATTTTAAATTTAAAAGGGTTTTAGCACAAATTATAAAATGGATTTTAAAAGAAAAGATGTTGACTCTCTTGTCACCACCCTCATTTTTTGACCGTGTTTCTTCTTTGGCTGGTGAGTAGGTTGACATATTTATCTTTTTTTCCCCTATTTTTTAACATTATGAGGCAATTGTACAATACTATCGAAAGTTTCAATATTTTCATGCAAACTTTTAAAAACATAGTTTAAAAATTGATTGGAGAAAAATTGGTGAACAACAGTGGTAAGCTCGGGTGAATTGTCCCTTCCTTACCAACACAGCTAATACATGTCAATGAGCAGGATGGAAAACAGTGAGATGTAACCCACAAAAATTTCTCTGCTCCCAGAAGTGTGGAAGTCAGCAACCATTCTGCTGTGATAGAGTAACACCAGGGCCAGAATTCTAGAAGCACCTCTCATCATCCAAGTGCCACACTTTGCCCATTTTGAGCACGATCCTGCCTCGCCATGGTGGCTAAGATGGCCAGCTGAACCAGCCCTAGGTGTTGAGTCTAAACTGCTCTCAGCCTAGAAATGCCAGAAATTACTTGGGACTATCTTGATCCTGACCTATGTGATGGCATAGCGGTCATGTCCCTCAGATGGAGAAGGTAGTGATGTGATATAACTGTACCTCTCCCTAGCCCCACTTGTCTGATGGCTAATCTCAGCTGGCAGAGCTCTTGTGCTGGCAGTTGATCTCTGAGATCAAGAGGCAGAAGGGGCTATGTTAGCATAAATGCAATTCAGCCTTCTGAAGAGGTTTCTGTCTATTCCTAAACTACTACAGTTGGTGCATCTTTGAATTAGGATTGCACCACCTGTCTCTCATGTATTGACTCAGGGGAAGTAGAATCACTGAGAACCAAGTAACTTGTTATCTCAGTAGCATCACAACCATTTCAATTTTTTGTGTGTGTTGTGTTTGGGAATGTTGGAGTAAGAAATGACTTAAAACAATAAGAGACGCTCAGAAAGGAAGTAAGTGAAGTAATTTTATTTTAACCTAAGATCTTGAACCAGATCCTCATTGTGCAGGACATACTAAAAACACTACATAAATGATCACAAATACTAACCAGTCTGATAAAGTACATTACTGTTCATTTTTTAAAACTTTAATTTTATAAGTCTTAAAGCCAGCAGTTAATCTGCCTTCAAAACACTTTTGGAGCGGGAGAGGAAAGGGACAGTAAAGGAGTAAGTCTTTAAAATTACAGATTAATTTAAGGAATTCGCTAAAGAAATGTGCCATAATACAGACACAGAGCTACATTTATGAACCAGGAAGATATATTCTAAGTCAATGATTAAAGTAACAACAAAAGCCTTGGGAATGAAAACTTCAATTGGCTTATGTCACAGAGGAGTTAATCCCAAGTTAAATTTCCTATTTCACAAAAATCAATATTTATGATCTGCATCTCTGGAATTAATTTGGAATGAAGAGACATCAGAATTCAGGATAATTTTAAATGCAATGAACAGGGGTTTTAATATTAGAGTTTTGAAAGATTATACTTAGCCCTAAGCTTTAACAGCTGATTTGAATGCACGATGGTATTAACTTAAGAATTATAGTAAGACCACCATACACATGAGCCTGTTCCTTACAAATATCAATCCAAATGCTTGCTTGCTGTTGGTCAGCATAAGTTAGAAGGGGATACAGTGGGGAAACAGCAATTACCAATTCTCGATATTTTGTCCAACAAAATGCATTTGGGGAATGAACGCAGAGGCCATATATAAAAAAAGGTAGTCTTCGATTTTAATTGTAATGTTTTATTTAATTTAATGTTTTAATTGGATAACCTTTTATCTGGTGTATTAGGCCTCCATTGATTTACAGTGATTAAATAAGTTAGAGGTTTTATCATGAAGTGGATGATCAGCTGTAGTAATTTATTGTAGAGAAGCCGAAAAGATAAATGTATCTTCGCCGGGAACTTGATGCCATTTGTTTTCCAAAATATTAAAAATTCACCTACTTCCTCTTTCTTTCTATTTGGTCTAAAAGGTGCTAACTACTAGACAAGTACATTTTCCACTGACTACCTTTTTTGCATATTGTTACTTGTCCATATCATATTCCAGCTTAGTTATGATTTGAAATCACATAAACACACTCTGAACAAATTTGGCCAACAAAGCCCCATGACAGGTTCACCTTAGGGTCAGCATAAGTCAGAAATTACTTGAATGTACACAACAAAAACAGCAATATATAATGTTCATTGAAGTACCCCATTGAGTTGGATCCAGTAGTCCCATTCCATTGATGGAACAGTTTAATGTGTCAAATTGGGAGGGTGTGATTTAGCACCTACCCTCAAAGGCTAGGAAACCATCTGGAGCAAATTTGAGGGCACTAAAGAGGGCTGCAGTTGAAGAAAAGAAGGAGAAAGTCCCATTGCATTAGCAGACATCTGCTACCTCAATGTTGGATTTCAGTTATTAAAATTATCTTATTATTCCTTACAATAATCTTTGAAGACAGATAATTATGTGTTTGTACTGTATTATTAGTTATTGTTAGCATTAATTCTTAGTATTAATTAATATCAATTAATTAGTCATTTGTTATTGTGTTGATGTGTTGGCACAGTGGTTAAGATGCCAATTCTAATGATCAGAGGATCAGAAGTTTGGCAGTTCAAGGCCGAAGTACCGTGGGACCAAGTGAGCTCCTGTCACTAGTCCCAGCTTCTGCAAACCTAGCAGTTGGAAGCATAGCAATACCAAGTACAATAGCAAGCACATTTCTATACCGCTTATCAGTGCACTTAAGCACTCCCTAAGCGGTTTACAAATTGTAAGCTAATTGCACCCAACAATCTGGGTATTCATTTTAGCGACCTCCTCGGAAGGATGCAAACCTGAGTCAAGCTCAAGCCCTTTCGCTGGTATTGAACTCGCAACCTTATGGTTTTGAGTGAGTGGCTGCAGTACAGGCATTTAACCACTGCGCCACCAGGGCGACTGCATTAGTGCATGTAGAAAGCATGTAAAAGTGCAAGTAGATAAACAGATACCACTTTAGTAGGAAGGTAATTGTGTTCAGTACAGTCATGCTGGTCACATAACCACTGGAGTCATCTTCAGACAACACTGGCTTTTCAGCTTAGAGATGAGCATCACTGCCTACAATCGGTTACGACTAGACATTCATGTCAAGGGGAAATCTTCACCTTTACCTTTAGTTCTTCTAACTAGTTTATTGGAAAGTTTGAATTGCAATAAATAATTGTTTGTATAAGCAAATGGATGCAGCAATGTTTTAAACTGTGGGTAGGGTGCGTGGAGAGGTGCCAAGCTCATGGCGGGGCAGCTACATTTAAACCAGGGAGTTGCTGGTTCACAGCTCACTCTAGTACAGACAGTGGCATCAATAGGGTTGGCATCAACCAGTGCAGTAACTCATGGTATCACCTCACCCTTGACCCCCTCCCATACCACACCATACAGTATCCTTAGTAATGTTTTTTTGTACTAATGTTATTCATTAATTGTAATTCCTGTATATTACTGAATGTAATAGTAATAGTTATGACATAAGCAGCTTTGTTTGTGGTTGTGTCCCTTCAAGATGTTTCCAACTTAGGGCCACCATAAGGAGTTTTCTTGGCAAGATTTGTTCAGAGGAGGTTTGCCATTGCCTTCCCCTGAGGCTGAGCAAATGTGACTTGCCCAAGGTCAGCCAGTGGCTTTCATGGCCAAGCTGGGAGTCAACCCCAAGTCTCCAGAGTTGCAGTCTAGCACTCAAAACCACTACACCACACTGGCCCTCTAAACAACTAGCAAAATTGAAATTACACCTTTAAATTACAATATCATATGCACATCCTAAATGCATTTACATATACATAGTTTCATGTGGTTGAAGTTAAAATTTGGTAAAATGTGATGTTTTTAAAGATTTTTTTTTTAATTTTAAAATTTAAAAACCTGGGCCTCTCCTCTCTTCTCCCACTAAGCCTCGCCTCACTCAAACCATCTCTTTAGGATTTTAAGGGGATATAGGCGTTTCTGCCCAAAGGCAGATGTTTGAGCAGTGGTGTCATTCCCCTTTTAGGGTGTCACCTGCTGCAGTCCGCAGCCATGATACCACTGAGTACAGAACAGACCTATTGGAGGTTGTATGGAGAAAATCCATGGCAGAGGAACTATTGCATTCAAGACTTGCCAGATTTGTATCGGCTAGTACAGGACTAGTGAAGTATGTTCACCACCTTGGAGTTGTGCCAGGAGAACTTTAGACCTTGTGCATCCTTGATCTGGCTGCTATAAGCACTCAACATCCCACCTTTTTTATCTGCTACAGTCAGCATATGACAATTTAGGGACAATGGGTCTCCTTTCCTGTTTGCAAACCTCCATTGCACATTATGTAAACCCCTATTCTATACTTTCTTTCTTCACAATGCAATGCCACATATGGCCTTGATATTCTCTTGTTCTCGGTGTACATGAATGTATGTGTGAATATATATATGTATGAAAATATTTTACAGGAGAATGCAGGTGTAATGAAGAACAAATGACCCGACTTAACCAAATAGCTGAAATTATGGTATTATTTCTATTGCAGATTTCCACATATTTCAAAGATGCTTGGTACCAGGATACCTCAAGGAAAGCCTACACATCTCTATCCCCATCCTGCTTTTAGATCTTCAGGCATTGCTCTGCACTACATTCCACCATTTTCAGAGTCAACCAGGGTTACCCAGAAAAAGAGCAAAGGTTTTTCTGTGTAGCAGCTTCCCTGTGGAATTCTCTGCCTAAAGAATATGCAAACAGATCTTGTACCACTTTAGAGACTAATAGAAAGAAAGAAGCTGGTAGCAAGAAGTACTGTAGACTTGAGCCTACTTCCTCAAATGCATGTTTGCTCAGATGCATGTAGGCTCGAGACTACAAAACACCCTACTCCCAGCTTCTTTCTTTCAGTTCATCTCAAAGGTGCTACATGATCCCTTTACATACTAATTTTCCAGACTAACATGGCTATGTTTTTCAATTCTGCCTAATGAGGCCTGCCTGGTCAGTTTACAGAATTTGTTCAGGAACAAAGTGGGTTGTGGGTTTTGTTTTCTTTCTCCTCTTTATGAAGACATTTGTTTGATCAGGCTGTTATGTCTTGCTGGTCTGATCATTGTTTTGTCCTTTATAGGGTACATGTTGTAAAAGTTTTATTGCATTTCATATAATTTATGTATAATTTATTAGCTAATTTATTATTTTATTTATTGTTAGCTGCAATTAGAGTCTTCAGTGAGATAAAATGTAGAAGCAATAATTTTTCATAAAAAATAATAATCACTTAATGCTCCAACAAGTTAAACTTTTCAGGTAAATATCAAGTATCAAGGTCTGAAGAATCAGGAGACTCCTGACAGCAACTGACAAAAGGCTTTTTATACACATGGCACACATACCTGTTTTGTTGAGATTGTCATTGCTACTAAACACTTTTAGTATCCTGTTTAGCAACCATAATGGATCTCGAAAGTGATAGCTGAGTTTCTATAGTGTTTTTTTCCTCTCTATCTTGTTTACAAAATGTGTGGTCACCACGTTTGGAAGTTAGACTGAGGAAAAGCCAGAGCACTAAAAGTTTTTTCTTGAAAGAAATTAGTTAACGATTATATATGAACGTTTCCCCCTTTCTTTAAAAAAAATAGCCTTTTTCTGATTTTTGTTTTGAAAAAGCAATACTTTCACAATTTTGAAAAATAATTATAAATTGTTTTATTTAAATATTGTTGTTGTTATTGCTGTGTGCGTTCAGGTTGTTTCCAACTGATGGCTACCCTGAAATGAATCTATCACTAGATTTTCTCAGCAAGATTTGTTCAGAGCAGGATTGCCATTGCCCTCCTCTGAGGTTGAGACAGTGTGACTTGCCCAGGCCAACCAGTAGAATTCCACGGCCGAGTGGGGATTTGAACCCTGGTCTCCCAGAGACCCCCTGTGGATACCAAAATCTGTGTAGGTGCTTACATCTCATTATATACAATAGTGCAGTAAAATGGTGTTCCTTATATAACATGGTAAAGTGTAGGTTTGCTGTTCAGATTTTTAAAATATATATATATATTCAAGCTATGGATGGTTGAATTTGTGGATGCAGAATCTGTAGACAAAGAGGACCAACTGTGTAGTGGGTCCTTGGTATCCATTGGGGTTTGGTTCCAGGATTTCTCATGGATACCAAAATCTGTGGATACTCAAGTTCCATTATATACAGTGACAGAGTAAAATTGTGTCTCTTATATAAAATAGAAATATCAAGGTTTGCATTCTGGAATGTATATGTTTTATAAAATATTTTCAATCCATGGATGATTAAATCTGTGGATAAAGAATCTGTGGATACAGAGGGCCTACTGTGTTGGAGATAAATTCCTTTAAGCAAAACTGTATTTTTGTTGATAAGAACACATTATCAAATTATTTATTGGGGTACTGAATATGTTCAACTAGCCTTGGAGACTAAGAAAAGGCTTCGCAGTGGTGGCATCCTTTTTGTGGAATAACCTCTCCCTGTAGACCCAATTGAAATCAATGTTGGTATCATTTCAGCATGAGGTCAATATTTAGCTTTTTATTAAGGCCTCCATTGCCTAATTGATTTTATCCAGGCTGTACATGTGCTGAGGTTGCACCATTTTAATTCAGTTGAACCTGTTTTAAATTGTTTGTTTTTTAATTCATAACTGGTTTCAATTTTTTCTTTTAAAATTATTCTTATTATATATTGTTTTCAAATTGTTTTTTGTAAGCTGCCTTGAGATCTTTGGATATAGGACAGGATATAAATATTCAAATAAATAAATAAATATTTATCCGGGTAGCAGTATAAGTTCCTACAGCCCTTTTAACTAACAACTATTTAATTAAATTATTAACATGTATTTCGTGTGCTTTATAAAACTGATCTAACTTATGTTCTTAATCATTGTGTTAAATCTGCTTTTGTTTACATATTTGTGTACAGGTCAAAAAGCATGCTTGCCTCTTGTAAAATAAACTGATGTGAATTAAGTTACCAGAAAAAGAATGCATTACAAGTAATTAGTTATTTATCAATATATTATAAATTATAAGTAACTAGTTTTTATCAGTAAAATGATAATTTTAAGTAACTAGTCATTTAACAGTATAATTACAAGTAAATAGTTGTTGAAAAACCCTTCCTAGACCTGGAAAGTAAGTAGTTTGAAAATATTTTTTCAAGTCTTTCCTTTTTTCAACCCTTTTTCCAATGTAAGTTCCTTCAAAATAGATCATATTTATAATCAATTATCAACAGCTCTCCAATGCTGA
Organism: Sceloporus undulatus; assembly: GCF_019175285.1. NCBI lineage: Eukaryota > Metazoa > Chordata > Lepidosauria > Squamata > Phrynosomatidae > Sceloporus > Sceloporus undulatus. The sequence continues at coordinate 216,840,241 of NC_056523.1, forward strand.
ACAGCTATTCTAAAGATGTACGTCCCTTCAAAAACACAATTATTTTAATTATCAATTTGAAATATAAATATTTTTTTAAAAAAACCAAAATGGTATTCCCCAATTACTTGGGTGTCCCCAGAAAAACTGTGCATTAAACCATGGTTTCAGAAACTTTAACACTCTTATGATCAAGAAACACAAATACAGTGGGCCCTCCACATTGACTGGGTTTAGTGACACAGGACCCCACCATGAAAGTGGGAAAAACAAATAAAAACCACTATTTTTCTTCTCTAGAAATCTCTTGGCCAGCATCTGCCAGAGATGTTGGAGGACCTACAAATGCCTAGAGGGATGTTCTCTCTATAAATCTATAGGTCCTCCAGTGCAACTTCTGGTGAAAGATGGCCATACAGTTGCGCTGGAGGACCTAGAGCTTCCTAGAGAGAACAGATTAATTAAAAAACCACAAATAACCCAATCCTGAACAGTCAAAGATGCAAATGTGGTGCATCAACTGTAAAGCTTAAATATTTGCTACCAAACTTTCAATACGGTCCAAAGAAAATATTTTTAAGTATGTAGTTCTATAACACAATTGTAAGTTATATATTAAAAGTCAGTTTCTGAATATCAAATATCTTTTTTAAAAAATCTTTGAAAAAGTCTGTGAAATATGTACAGACAAGTTAACTCGGCATGTTTCTTGAAGACTCTTTAAAGCAGATTTAAAGTTATTTTCCTTCATTACAGCATTGTCAAATAATCACGCTAGAATAATTATATGTTCTACCATGCCATACCTTACTTCCATCTCCAGTGTGAGCTGCCTACATTGTACAGTCACTATACAGCAGCACAGCCTTGCATTGCAGAAACTCCACACTGGCACTTCAATTTCAAAGCCCAGCATAATCACCCATTTGATGTGATACCTGCCCCACCTCTCCCGAATGCTTTCTGCCTTCCTTCTTGAGCATCTGGTAGAAATTTTGGCTGTTGGGGACTCCCATGCTTTTAAATTACAGTCTGAATGCTACCCTCTGATGAGTATAATAGTGACAGTCAAGCAAAGAGCTGTGAAAAGGGAGAATCTATAAAAGTTTAATGAAGATAGGGGTGAGGGGAGGGGTGGCTCAGCCACAGCAGTTCATTCTACTGGAGAGTGGGTGACGTCAGGATTTATAACTGTATTAAACGCCATGACAGTGAGCCATGATAAATCAGTTCCCCCTTCTTCCCAAATCACAGACAATAAAAGCTTTGGCAGTGAAAGTCATTCATCATCATAAAGACTGGAGACGTTCTAGTCATCAATTTCACTCACATCCCTAATACTCTGGAGAGGAGTTGCAAGAGTTTGGGGGGGGGGTGCTTTGTAGGGTAGGGGAAGGAAAAATAACATGAAGAGGGATTGAACAGGAATAATTATAAAGGTCAAAAGAAAGAAGCAAGTTTGTATTTTGGCAGACAGAAAGACTACAGCCATGACACTTGAAGAATGCTATTCCTAGGAAGCCACACTGTAGCAGAACAGCCACAGACAAATATGTCAGCTAAAAACCAGAGGGGTGGGGAAACAAAACCTCCTGTATGACTACAGTACTATCAGGTAGGGAATGAGTCACCTTCTCCTGCAGGAACCTTCCTGACAACAGAAATCTTTTGCAAAGATGCTGTCTGTGCTCCATCTCTAATGGTCCCTTCCTGCATACTTTTGTCCACTCAGAAAAGCAGGCAGTGTTCTCCATCAGAGCTGGGATAGCCCTTCCACGCTGCACACCAAAACAGTCCTTCCATACTTCCTCTAAATGCATCCAACAACTCAGAGGATGATGCCTTACATTGAGTCACACCATTACTCCATCTAGTTCAGTGGTGCTGAAACTAGCAGTGGCTCTCCAGGTTTTCCTCCAGGAGCCTCTTAGATCTATCTAGATATGCCAGCTGTTCAGCCTGGAACATTTTGAATTCATATGCTCTACCACCAACTATGGTTCTTCCTCAGTCTTTGCTCTTCACCTGGGAGAAGCACAGGTTGCTTGCCTGTGCACAGATCTCATTTGGAAATTCAAAGCTGAGCAGATTGGTAGATGTCCCTGCCCATTCCTGTGTATTCAGCATGCCCAAGCCCACCAATCTAGCTCCACCCTCAGTTTGAGTCGAACATTAGAAAGAAATAACAGCAGGGACCTGAAAGAGGGGAGGTAGGAGAGGTATGTGTGAGGGCACAGATGCAACCCAAAGATCTACAGTTACAGGTAAGCAATCTGTCCTTCTTCATCATGGTCTCTGTGCCTCATAATTTGGAGTGCCTAAACAGCTTACCTGCAGATGGTGGACATGTCACTGCAAAATAGAAGAAAGGACAGCACAGCCAAAACTGGCATCCCAACATGATCTAGAGTCAAGCCTATAGTGCCAGATTAACATGGATGGTTGAGACCACATAGCAGCCTTACAGAGTTCAGACGGGGAGACACCTCGGAGTAAGGCAGCAGATGAGGAGACAGTCCTGATTGAGTGTGAGTGCACACCAACAGGAGGAAGGCATTTAGCCAGTTCATAGGCCAGGAGAACAGTCTGGGCAATCCACTTTGCAAACCATTGTGAAGAAACAGGATGGCCTGTTTTAGGTCCACCATAACAAATGAATAACTTGTTAGTTAACCTGAACCCAGCAGAATGTTGAGCACAAAATGCTAAAGGACAGCGAACATTGAGAAAGTGCAGTCTTTTCCAATGGAGTGGATGGTTCTGGGTAGAAAGTAGATAGAATGATACCCTGTGAAAGCTGAAAGGAAAACACCACCTTAGGTTTAAAAAAAAAGTGACATCTGGCTTGAGGACAGCCTTGTCTTTGTGGAACACCAGGTAGGGCTCATCTGAGTGCAAGGCAATGAACTCTGATGACCAACTGGCCGAGGTTATAGCAACCCGGAATGCCACCTTTAAAGAGAATAGTCTGAGGGAAGTCTATCCCAAAGATTCAAAGGGAAACTTGGCAAGTTGGATGAGCACCAGAGACAGTGACCAGGTGGGCACCAATGGAGAAAGAGGAGGATATAGATGATGAAACCCTTTGAAGAATATTTTCACCATTTCTGAAGAGAAGAGTTTAGAAGCAGGCAAGCCAAAAGGTTGGTTGACAGAGAGGTAAACTTTAAGGGATGAAAAGGCCAGGCCCTGGTGCTTGAGGTGGAGAAGAAAGTGTAAAGCAGTATAAAGTTGGACTGGTGAGGAAAGCTCCAAGCATGCCTCCAAAATGCCTCCACTTGTAGAAATAGGAGTGCTTGGTAGAGTCTTTACGTGCAGCTATAAGTCAGGAGGTCAAGAGAGGTCAGGAGAGATCAATGGTGGTCAGGAGAGGTCAATGGTGGATCCTCAAGGCTGTGGATGTCTGGGTGAAGGACTCTCCCTTTGGAGTGGGAGAGGAGGTCTGACCTTACTGGAAGCTTGAGCTACCAAGCAGAGGGGCAAACCAAGGCTGTCTCAGCCAAAATGGGGCCACGAAGATGGCATCCAACCTCTCCTCTGACATCTTGGCCACCACCTTTGACAACAGTGGGAGAGAGGAAAGGTGTAGAGGAAGCCGGTTGACTATTTAGAGGAAAATGTCCCCCATGCCTGCCTAAGTGCAGAAAAGTGGACATTTCATATTCTCTGGTGATGCAAAAAGGTCCACTTGTGGAGTTACCCAGTGAGATGTGATGAGAGTGAAAGCCTTGGCTGACAAGGTCCAATCATGTTGAAGGGCTTTGGAGCAGCTCAGTGAGTCTGCCAGGACAGTCTCCTCTCCTACTAGATGAACCGACACAGAATGTATGGAGCTGATAGTGTACCATCTCCAGAGCTGGAGAGAGAGGCAGATGAGAGGTTGAGAGCATATGCCCCCTTGTTTGTTTATGTAACAGACTGTGGTTGTGTTGTCTGTCATAACTTGGACCACTGTGTGGTGAAATCTATCTTCAAATGCTCTGAAAGCTTGATGACTGCCAGAAGTTCCAGAGGGTTGGTGTGCATCTGGGACTCGGATGAGGTCCAGTGAACTTGACCAAGGAGGCCGTTGTAGTGTGCACCCCGTCCTGTCACAGAAGTGTCTGTAGTGACGATCCTGGAAGGTTGTGAAAATTGGAAAGACATCCCTCGTAAGACGTTGCGAGGAAGAGGGAGGCTTGAACTTCCACTAGAAGGGTCAGTTTCTTGGACTGGTGGTTAAAGAGGGGGTCAAAGACTGACAGGAATTTTTACACCTTGGAGATGAAGATGAGAGATCACCACTGCCATGCACTTCGTGAAGACCCTTGAAGCAGTGGAAAGGCCAAAGAGTAAAATGGTGTATTGGTAAAGGTCTCCCTGGTTTTTTCCCTGGGAATAGAAGCCTTGAAGTTCGGACTGGGGAGAGAAGCAAGTGGTGCTCAATGGGGAGTCTTTCCCTGGGAAGAGAAGCCTTGCAGTTCAGACTAGGGAGAGAAGCCAGTGGTGTTAAATGGGGAGTTTTTTTCCATGGGAAGAAAAGGCTTGCAAATTGGACTGAGAACCTCTTTCACATACAAACACACACAGAAAACATCGGGCTTCCTTCTTTAAGGATATTTCTAAGCTGTACTAGTGTATTGATCCATAGATAAATCAACCCAGATTTTAGAGTCAATTTTGGGGCATAAATTTCTCAACTTGTAGTTGAACATATACGGTAGGAAAACCTAGAAAAGTATTCTATAATTCTTAAAATATTTGTTATATTCATATCCTTCATTTCCTCCAGTCAGATCAAAGTGGCATATATGGTTCTCCTACTCTCTACTTTGTCCTCACAGCATTGGGAAGTATGTCAAGCTGAGAGTGAGTGATTCCTCTAAGATCAGCCAGTGAGTTTCATCGTATAGTTGGGACTAGAAACTGAATCTCCGAAGTCCCAGTCTAATATTCCACTGTTTTTTATCAAAGGGGGCTCCCACACAGAAGCCTACTAGCACCAATATGTTCCTTTCTCATTTTTAGCTGCATAGGGAATTTGAATTCTTGTCCCATAACATACCAAATGCAGCAGGTTTGGGCTCTTATATTCCTTTCCACAATTTTAGGAGGTTCAGAGCCATGCTTGCCATGGCTCAATGCTATAGAATCCTGGAATTTGTAGCTTGTTGTGGCACCAGAGCTCTCTGACAGAGAAGGCCAAATCTCTCACAAAACTTAAAATCCGAGAATTCCATAGCATTGAGCCATGGCAGTTAAAGCAATGTCCAACTCCATTATTTCAGCAATGCAGATTAGACCTGAGGCCAGAAACTACCTGCTACTTCCCTCTCTAATTCCATGCTTGGAACAGGGGAGGAATGCCATTTCTAGCCCTCTTTTCCAACTTGAAAGTGGAAAGAGGAATCAAGTTCATCCCAAATGTTGCATGCCACTGCAAAGGGCCCCAGGAGCATGGCACAATTGTAGGAATGATACCCATCCCTTCCCTCTAGGTTGAAGCAGAAGAGGAACACTGGGGATTAAAAAATACTTCAAAGCCAAACCCTGATATTCTTGCATGCTCCAGAGAAAAAGTTGGAGAAGTGGAGGGGAGGCTAGCCTTGCAGTTTCTCTGGGCTTCCTAGCATCTCTGAGGCACAACAGGTTTGCAGGATCAGTCCCTGACCTGTCTCCTGCAGCTCCAAGATTGGCAAGATGTTTAGATCTCATCATGCATTACCTATGGTGTCATAGCCACTATAGGGAGCTAAATAGTGGTTTACAAAACATGCTGTTTTTTAAATCAGTAATGAATCAACACATTCTCTCAACCTTTATGTAGCCAAAACAGCTTCATCCACACAAGAGAAAGATACCAGTAAGCTTAGGGGAATATCAGCCATTTGCTAAAGTACAAACATTCTTTCAGAGGAAAAACATGGGAGGGGGGGGGGAGTGACATAATAGTTCAGTGAGCTCTGGGCATGCTCAGTGAGACTGGTACACTCATTGGCTGTTGAGGAATGGAGTATCCTGAAAAGGAGCATGACTGGCTGGTGTCCCAAACAAAAGCACTGTGTATATTTATGTATGTTCAGCTCATTATACTAAAGATATCACAGCAGTTTAGGAGGCAAAAAGTATGTGTACATAAGGGGTTGGGTACAAAAAGTTAACTAAGCAAGGGACAGATTATGATGAGAGGGGGTTTAATTCCCTTGGAAGACACTGGTTAAGCCAGCATGGATCTTGGACTGTTTGCACCCTGGCATGTAGTATTTCACAGTTCTTTCTCAGGACTCTTGACCTCATATAATATTCACATTCAGATAATAAGACAAAGAACCTCAACTAAATCATGTGATGGCTTGCCCTCTGAAATACTCATTTTTGTTATGTGAAGTCGAAGGCTTTCATGGCCAGCATTGTCAGGAAGAAACTCTGCTAGAACATGGCCACATAGCCCGAAAAACCCACAAAAAAAACTATCATTTTTGTTACTTTGTAAAAGGACTGTAGTCAATACATTTACATGTGTGTAAAGTGGAAGTCTGCTACGGAATAAACATGCTTGGTCTTCCCCACCTTTTGATCTAGGCAGTGAGAATTTTAGTTTGGGAGACACTGAATGAGGCTGACAAAGAACTTGTCCTGGTATGAGGCAAGTTATCCATGTTCCAAATGCTACACGTGCTTCAGCCTAAGTCAGACTAAATTTTGCTACCAAGTACACTAATGTAATGCTGAGTTCTTACTGATGACTGAAGACTCTGGAAGTAGTCCAATAGTTCAAATTGCCAGTTGAGATATGGTATATCTTTGCAGACATGGTTTACTCCAACTAAAAGGTCTAATCAACAGTCTGAAGTGCTAGGAATACCTGACCAAGGAGGTGAACAGTCCAGGATAGTCCAGTAACATGGACTTTGGGGTCAAAAGCCACAGAGGCTGCAGTCACCCACATATGCAAAGACAGAAAGACAGATAGAAATATACAAGCAAAAATAGGATCCCAACATGGGTTCTAGATCTCTAGGGGGTTATTCAGACAGTGAAAATAATCCAGGATGAATCCAGGTTGAAACCCTGTTGTTCACATGCATCCTAAATGCACCATATTAAGTGGGGGAAGGGGTTGCAAAAAAAAATCCACTTAACCTGGTATAATCAATACTGTGTTTTTCCCCAAGGGGGAAAAGTTTTGGATCATCAACAGTATGAATAACCAATGTGAATAGACCCAGGATTAAACTTTGCATCCCTTGAACATGTTTCAAATACATTTGCATCATTTGCATCAGCAACATGTTTATTCGAGTGCTGGTACATATGAGCAACAGAACTGGCAAGGGATCGGTTCCATGGTGTGAATAACAAACTCAGAATGCATGAATGAAGTTATTCTCATCTTTCCACTAAAAAAAAAAGACATCTGGATGACCCCAGGAGAGATATGGCCAAACAGAAGACTTGCACTACCATGGCTCCAACAGAAGCTCAGCTTTTCCAACACTGTTTTCCTGGTGCACTTAGCCGATGAATAAATCCTGGGGAACAAGAACTTTCCCCAGTAGTCACACTCTGTCCTTCAAATGGGTTAAGGAACAGCTCCTTCTTGAAATCCTAGTTCAAGAGTTCCAAGGTTTTTCAATCTCAGGGAGATGATTTCATTTCTTTATAGTGGTGATACAGATTTGACTGTTTCTTCCACTGTCATATCTGAGTCCTGGTTGCTGTTTAAGGCTAATCCATAGTTTAGTTTTCTTTTCTGGATTATTTTATTGCTTATTTTACAGGTCTGCCTATGGAACAATAGCTCCCAAGACTGGATGGCTGCTTGACAGGCTCTCAGTCTGATTGGTCAGGCATATGAAAACTATACATATGGTCTTTGCTGTTAGAGAAACAAAAAGAGCAGTCAAGGAGTGTCTGAAAATGCCTAAGGCTATCTTAAATCTAGGGAGAGTTTGTTCAGGGTTGCAGCCCAAGAAAGCCTGTGTCACACACATACAGACAACATTTTCCTCTGGCACTATGTGGCCAAAGAAAAGGAGTGTGACATTGATGGTCAAAATATCTGCAGGTTTGTCATCTCACTACAGTCTACAGTTGGTATATCTTACCTGACGTTCCCCTCTGAAATGAGTGCTCTTGCAACTGTAACAATCTGCCAAAATAAAGCTGCTTTGGGTCTTTTTGGAGGTATGCTATTTAAATGATGCATGGGTCCTAAGAGTCCGGAGGTCATGCCAAAGCCACACTCCATTCCTAAGCACTGGAGGGCAGCTTTGGTGCAGCTTCCGGATTCTTAGGATGCATGCATCATTTAAACAGCATACCTCCAAAAAGACCCGAAGCAGCTTTATTTTGGCAGTCTGTAACAGGCCAATAAGACTTTTTTCCATATTTTCTTCTTCATTATTGTTGCGGCATGCAAACTTTCTGCAACTCTAATTTAGCTTTTTTTTTTTTTACTGCACTCTTTGTTTAATATTGTATCTTCTGTCCCGATCCAAACCGATTTCTTCATTTTGAAATCATTAAAAGGTAGAATGTCAGTGTGCTAGTTTATGATATAATCCTTCCAAAGGATGTGTTGAACTTTAATTATAAGATAGGTCACTATTTAGTGGCTCAATTTTGAACCAGTCCCAGCGTGTTACTTAGGACTTAGTCAGAGGTGCCCTTTCATTTAGTGTGCCCCAGAAAGTAATTAGTTCTGTTGTCAATAAATTGCCTTTCTTAACAGATTAAAGTCACAGCAGAACATAGTTATTATTTGGGCAATTGAATTCACCCATTATTACTTTCCAGTGTAGTTTTTTTTTAAGCCCTCTTTCATTGCTGTCATCTCAGGGAATTTTTATTGTTCCCTTGATCTATAAGCTCATTGTTAAATATTGTTCTAATGACTCAGCATCTGTGTGCCTATTTTCCCCCTAATGTATAGATCATTCCATCCAGAAATTCTATTTGAAGGAAACAATGCAATATTCTTTTTATATCAGAAATGATCGTTCTGAACTCATCTTCAAGGATTTCTTTTGATTATAATCTTTTTTATTATATAATGTTTATCATATAATTTTATCATATATTTTTATCATATAATCATATGCATTATATGCATTTTGTGTTTGTATTGTATGTTGGCATTAGAAATACACTTATAAAAATTATGGGGCGATGATCATTTGGTGATAATTTTGTAGACTGTTTCTTCCTATATATTCTTTATTTCCTGCCCGGTGAATCCAGGAAATATTTATTTTGTTTCAGAGGGACAAAGTGGCTAAAGGGCTTTTCTGACAGGCAGTTATCTACTCTGCCCATATTGATCCAGCCATGAGGAGCACTTTTGGCATGATAGGTGAGCCATGAGGCCATAGTATAGTACCATGCAATGTGCCTGACTTTTTGACAAGCAGGGACAATTTATGATCTGCCACCCCAGGTTTTCCTGTTCTCTCTTTTAACTGAAATCCTTATAGTAGCTGAGGGGTGGGGAGGGCATAGATTTTCCCCACAACAAAATATTGTAGTGAACTATCCCTGTTGCAATACAAAGTAATTTTGGTAGCCTTGGTCTTTAACCGAGATGCACTGACTTTACAGTCAAAGCCAAAGACTACTCCAGGTGGATGTGAAAACTGCTATGTTTGGTTTGCTGCTGACTATGAAGGAAAATGCTGTTTCTTTTCCCTTGTGATGGGAAGAGAAACTCTTATGAACATCTGAACTAGTAGTGTTATGCTATTTGGATCTATGTGGTACCTCTCTGTTTCCCTTTCTCGTCCACACAGAGGTCTCTCTAGTCTAGCACACTCATTACTATATTCTCCTAGAGCCTCTGTATGTATATGATTGTAAATGTGGGCATGTAATACAGCTATATTTCATTACACTGGCATTTACTATATGTCATGTAGAGGACTCCTTAAGGCCTTTGAGACTCCCACTGATCTCCCCCCCCCCCCATTTTTTTTCAGCCAAAACAATCTCTTCAAGGCCAGAAACCTCACATTCTCTTTTGCATCACAACTGATTGAAACATATCTAAAATATTGTTTTGGGGAAGCACCTCAAAAAAAAGCCAGAGGAACCTTGGTGAAAAGCCCTAAAGGTGAATGTAGGCAACTCCCACACTGCAGAATAAAGCAGTTTGACACCACGTTAACTTCCATGGCTCAATGGTATGGAATCTGGGATTTGTGGTTTGGTGGGGCACCAGAGCTATCTGACAGAGAAGGCTAAATATCTTACAGAACAACAAATCCCAGAATTCCATAAAACTGAATCAGAGCAGCTAAAGTGGTGCCAAACTGTTTCATTTCTGCAGTGAGGATACACCCCCATGAGCAGGCATGATATTGTAGTGCCACCCTTTGGAGTTCCAAAGGGGCTGAAATGGAATAGTGCAGTTTTCTAGGATCTAGATGTACATAATATGGATTGCCACAACTGTCTGCAGGTTTGTTTGTGCTTTACTCTCCTTTTATTGCCATATTCCTTGGGGACAATGGAGACAATCCTGATGAGTGGCTGTCCTTCATAAATGTACCTCTGCATTGCTGCATGATGCTCATGCCAAACCTGAAAAGGCTAACAGTGTAACACTTTCAAATGCATTCACTGCCCTTGACAGACTTCTTCAGTGGCAGTAAATCACCAGTTAGATTCTAATTATTACAGGAAAAGCCCAGGACACCCTGCTTGACTGATAACCTCATCACAGCAGCATCTTTTTAACCGTTCTGCTTATTTCTTTGAACAAAGTGGTGGAGGATATTTTTTTAAAACATCCAAGTAGGGATTAAAATAGGACAAGAAACTCAGTAGTGTTCAGGATATTGTCTGCTGCCTCCTCACTACAGTCTTCTTAGCCAGAGCAATCATCTTGCAAGTCTGAAACAATCTGACAAGGTGTTCATGAAGAATGCTGGGCACATACTCCTCAGTGAAATGTGCTCTAGAAGTCCAGTACTGTATATATGTTTATATGGAAGTGAATTTCACTGCATTGAATGTGGCTTCTTTCCAAGTAAGTGGAAACTTGATTACAGTTGTCTCTCCCTTACAAAGCGTGATGTAGAAGGGACCAGAACCACTCTTTCAGTGCTGGTGATTACATCAGAAGTACACCCTGGAATCTAGTCATTTTCATGTCTACACATTGCTTCCTCTCTCCTGGAGGGATGATGTGTGTAGCAATTCTCCATGCATCACAGCTGGAGTATAGAGAACTGTCATATATAAGTGTCTTCCATGAGGAGTAAATGGTCATCCTCAGATATGGTTAGGCCATGAGTTTGCGGTATACAGTTAGCACACTGATGCCTACTTGAAACCAATCCATGATTATCAGTATCTGGCTGATGGGCTAGGCCTGACCAATGCCATTTTTAAACAACAAAATTCCATTTTGAAGCAAGGATGCTATGTCCTCTGGCATGTTGTCACCCTGTAGTTAGACTTCAGAGCCTTTCACACTACACACTTATGGCACTTTTATTCCACTTTAATTGCCATAGTTCAATCCTAGAGGGTCCTAAGGAATATTTAGAATTCTTAGCCAGAAAGCTGCTCCAGTGCATCCCAAACTACAAATCACAGGATTCCACAGGATGCAGCCTCTGCAAGTAAAGTAAAAGTGCTTTAATTGTGTGGAATGGAAGGCTGATTTGAGTTATATCTTCCCATTTCCTTAGGATTACTGGCCTTTCTCCAGAATTTAGGGGCTGGACAGATTGGCAGAAAGGGATGGTGAGACAAGATAGATAGATAGATAGATAGATAGATAGATAGATAGATAGATGCTGTAGCGTCACTGGGGGGGTGCAGGAGTACGGACCACACTGGGTGACACCACAGAAGGGGGTGACACTTCAGAAGAGGTGGCATCAGTCCCTTGCCCCCATGGAGCCTTCCTGGGGCCTTGAGCCTGCTCTCTCCGCCAATGTGGGGCTTCACTCTCTCGGCTGTTGCAGGGTTTTCTGGGCCACCATGTGGTTCTCTGGGCCACTGGAGTTATACAGGACCCACTCTCCAAGCCACCCTGGGGTTTTCTGGGCCACCAGGGGAGTGTGAGGCCCGCTCTCCGAACCACCACAGGAGTTTCTGGACCGCTGCAGGCACGCACACGTTTTTCTGGTGTTCACACACTGGAAGCCCTGCCTCCAGAGGTCCTGCCAGCCTCCCACACCAGGTGACACCTAGTTGGGGTACACCACTGGATAATAATAGATAGATGTAGATAGATTGCTGTGAAGTTAGATCTCTGAGAAGTATTTCCAATAAAAAAGAAATGATGAAAGTTCTTTTGGACAAACTTCACATTTACTTATCTTAGCTATATGGTATAGCCCTTTGAACAGTTTATTCAGCCATGCATCCTACTATATTAAATGTGTCTTATACCTAAGCAAATGTCCACAAGAGATTTATATATCTGTATTTATCAAAAATCCATTCCGTTTCCTAGTGCAAATCAACCCACAGCAGGAAATAAAAACAGCAGTGGACAGGGAGGTGGGTTTTCTATATGGAAGGATGGTGCAAAGGAGGGGGGAAAATACAGAACTTCCTCATCTGGTTGGTATTTGCTTTGGAAAAAGTTCAGTTTTTTACAGAAAGGAACACTTCTGAAATTTTTCAAAGAAGTAGCCATGTGGGTGTGCTGCGGAAAAAAATAACAATGGAGTTTATTCCTTTGGCTTTGCTCCCATGATAGACATGGGATGTAACTTTAAGAAGGCAGACCTTATCATATTTCCCCATCACTGGGGAGTATTCAGCCCATTTACAGCCCGGGATTCTGCTGCATCTTTTCAAGAACTGGAAAATCCTGTTCTTAAAAACATGCGGGAGGAGGAGCCCGGAGAAGCCCAGGTTGCAAACAGGCTATGCACTCCTTGGTGACAGGGAAATGCAATAAGATCTGCCTTCTTAATGTTACATCTCGCGTCCATCTCAGGAGCAAAGCCAATGCAATAAACTCCAAAGAGTCTTGTGGCATTTTAAAGATTAAGAGGTGGCATGCACTAGCCACCTGAGTTCGAGTCAATGGGAGGCACGACCCTCAGGCCTAGAGCTTTTGCAAACCCCTGCTGCGAGCTTTCTCTCTGAGCAGGAATTTGAACTTGAATCTCCCCGTTCCAAGTCTAGCAGTCTTAACTATTACACTACAGTGACTCTCTCAGATCAGTGCTTATTACTTAAATGGTTTCAAGCCTGAAAAAGAGTGGTAAAAAACAACCCAATAGTAGGCTATTGTTGTTTGTCATCAGCTAGACTTTGACTTACAGTGACTCTAAGACTGAGAGAACTCCAAGAGATCCAGGCCTTACTTGGGTCTTGCAAGCTCTGTGAAATTTCATTATGAAAAAAAAATGCTTATAATGTACTTCATTAGCATAAGTAACATACATTTGCTACCCAGACTGGGGTACTGGAATATGGGGATCCTACATGTATATGTTATATGGCCAACCAAGTGTTTAACAACCCCCAGGATTTTGCATTCCTTACAGCACAGAACAAAACCAGTGGATTTATCATGGCCAGGGTGGGTTGCCTGCCTTATGACTGTTGACCAGCATTTGGCTGAAGTGCCTTGCTCCTGCCAAGGTGTGTCACAAGCATACTCTGTGGCACTTTTTGTACCCGTGCTGACGTTTTTCCGCCCTTGATATAATCCACATCCCCAGATGCAGTTCTTGTGGGGCTATTAGACAACCCAGAAGAAGAAGAAGAAACCTACGCTTGACACCCTATTTCTTTTCTAATGGAGAGACAAGAACACTTAAATATGACAGTTCTGGTTTTTGAAACTGGCTACTGTTTGAAGAGAGTTTATGTCCCTCTTTTCCAAGTCCTTAGCATGACAGGCCCTATTTGGAGTGACAAATAGATTATTGGAAAATGCATCTGCACTTTTATCTATTAAGTACAGTGAGAGGGAGTTGTAAATCTGGCACTACACTGCTCTCAGAAAAAGCATCTACTGATACACAACACTACACAGTATTATAGTAAGATTATACTATTTTGGCACCATTCAGATGCCTAAGAGAAATATCTGTTTCATTTGTTTATTAAAGAGCTATTTTGTCGCGATCAATCTGTCACAAACCAACCGCAATCGGTAATTACCTTGCCCAAATCATTTTACAATGCTTGTATTGAAATTAATAAAAAGTTTCAGCATATTATTTTTTGAGATGCAGTTTGTCTACTATATACTAAAATGTAATTCTAATGTGTAATCGTCAACTCTGGGTCCTTGAACATTGTTGCAGAGTGGCTACACCATAGACAACAAGAGAGCAAGAACAGTAGACATGGCACTACTGAACAGGCAAGACCAAAAGAGCAGGCAGGGTCCCAGAATGCAACCAAGCCTGATCACTCTAGAATAGCAGTTCCCTGTCAGTGGCATTCCAAGCTGCTTTCCACAGAATCCCTCACCACTGGCCATGCCCCCTGGGACAAAAGGAAATTAAAATGTAACAACATCTGCAGATCCAAGGTTGGGAACAACAAGCCTTCCTACCAGCTGATAACTGCAGGAACTCTTCCTTTTTGTACCCAAAGATGGCTTTCAGGTGAGGTCCAAATTAATAAAAACATTATTATAGAAACAATGTAAATTATAGCTATCATGTTTACCATCTCTTGCTAAAGCACTGTTTGCTTGTTATTGTTGCATGCCTCCAAGTCTTCCCAACTTATAGTGACCCTAAGGCAAACGTATCAAAGGGGTTTTTAAAGTTTCTTCAGAGGGGGGTTGACCTTGCCATCTACTGAGGCTGACAGAGTGGGACTTGCCCAAGGTGGGGTTCAATATCTGAGCAGAGATTCAAACCCTAGTCTTCTAGCGTCCTAGTCCTAGTGACAAACTAGGGCACATGCAGCTGGCTCCATACAGATAATAAAACCCAAATATGATCTTCTTATGTTAACTTCTATGCCAAGTTAATAGCCACACTTCATACAGAAACAGAGCAAAGCCCCACTTGTGCCTCTCAAAAACTCTCTCTGTCCCATCAATGCACCTTTACTTCCAACACTCCCCCATCTCATCTCCTTTTTTCTATACGTGGCTCATCTACCCCAAAACGCTTTGAAGGCTTTGGAAGCTGGGAAAGTTGTTCCAGTTGCTGTTGCAACTGTTACTGCTGCTGTCTTGTTGTTGTTGTTGTTGTTGTTGTGCATCTTCAAGTGGTTTCTGACTTATGATGACCTTAAGGTGAACCTTTCACAGGGTTTTCTTGGCAGGTTTCTTCAGAGGGGTTTGCCATTGCCATCCTCTGAGGCTGAGAGAATGTGGCTTGCCCAAGGTCACCCAGTGGATTTACATGGCTGAAGTGGAATTTGAACCCTGCCCTCTAGAGTCATAGTCCAGTGCTCAAACCACTACACCACACTGGCTCTGGTTGTTGTTTTAGATGTGTTATAAGCAGATGGGAGTAGCATGGGATTGATTTTGTGTGTACACATTTTAAAAATAATAAAACTTGGAAGAAGATAAAAAGAAGCATGAGTATTTCTCATTTTTCTGTTCTTCCTTCCTTTCTTTTCACTTTCAAGTTATATTTTCCATTTGATGCAAAGGGAATTTAGTTGTGCTTTGGTTCATCATCCAAAAATGAGTCATAAAAGGCAGGTCAAATAAGGTGGTCCTTCCAAAAAGATAAATAGCCTTTTTTAGCTCTGCTGGCATCAATCCCAGAAGGGTTGAAAGGAGCAGACCACTATCTCTTAGTGAAACTTTTTTTTCCTCCTTTCATCATGACTAGAATGAAGAAGAGGTAAAATAGAAAAAGATGATACAGTTAAGATGATACAGAATAAACCTGTTTGTGAAAGCCATGAAGGAAAGGGAAAAAAAAAACCTTTTTACTCTAGGCAAGCGGTATAAATTGTTTTACTACCACAACTAAGACTCTTCTCTGAAAACAGTATATTTGGCTTTGATCATACTGCAAGACTCACATAAATATTTACAAACGTTTTATATTTCTTGAATTTTATATTTATAGTTTTGTGTCCCTTCCATTTGAGCTATGCACACTTACAGGACAGTAAGTGGCATTCAGTTAAGGGGGATTCACAGTAAAGTGATCATGCATGGGATTGGGCTCCATATCACACCAATGTTAATCTATAAATGGGGACCTTCAATAAAATATTGCCATCAGTTGCCAGCCCCTAACATGGCTTCAGCCTGGAAAAAGAGACTTGTAGCATTGGTTCAGTATGGGAAAAGGAGAAATGCCATTTAAATAAAAAAAAATCTATCCTCTGTGAAATCTTTTCCTACTCTGCTATACTAGAGAATCACAGAAACAGGAGGAGCCACTCAACCATGTAAAGTATAAAGATATATCACTGAATTCCAAAGTCAGAATCTTCTAAGCCAGTGGTTCTTAATATTTTCTTCACCTTGGACACCCTTTAATATCATCTGTTGCCACAGACCACCAGGACGTGCCCCAAGATTTAAAACCTTAAAGTACATCAAATATTTATTTCAAGTTGCTCATCACAGGTCTTCAGATTGGAGAGAAGGGAGACGTGAATAAATGTACACAAACCTATTATAATATTTTTGCTTGCTGGATGTGTGCATGTGTGTACATGAGATGCGGACGGATCAAGCTTGCTTGTCATTTCTTCACCCTATGCGCTACTTTGATGCACACATCAGGAGGAGGTTCCTGAAGGAAGAGCCACACACTTGTTTGGTCAAGGTGTCTTTGTCACAGGGGTGACTTCCTGACCATTTCTTTCTTTCCTAGAGGAATCAGAGTAGAAATGGTCAAGGCCAGGAAGGCTGTGAAGGCAGAGGGAAGAGAGGGGGAGGATTGAAACAGAGTCATGGTGTTGCTGCTTGGGACAACAAGAGAGATGGAGCTTCTCTATCTTCCTTTTCCTGCTCCTTCTCTTTTGTTCTCCACTTTTCATCATGGAGTTGAGCCCAGGAGGCACTGGAAGGGTGAAAGGAGGAGAGACGGAATTCACAGACCTCCTGTGAGGACATTCTGGGCCCTTGGAGGTCTGTAGACGACAGACTAAGAACCACTGCTCTAAGCCATTGTATGTCCAGTTTCTATGTATGGCTCTGAAAGCTAAAGGGAAGAAAATCAGCTCATTTGAAATGTAGTGTTGGAGTAGATTTGGGCTTTTTGCTCAAAAGATTTCTTTTGTTTATTTATTATTTTGTCCAAATCCTCAAAACTGTCACGCAAAGAAGCCATATGTATTTTGGTTCAGAATAATTTCCTGAAAAATGACAGGATGTGCAAATACTGCCTGAAAACTGTACAAAATTCCCACCACTGTGTGAGTTTTTCTGAACAGGTTTCTTAGAGTTGGAAAATCCATTTCTCAGCCAGGAAATGAATAAAATTATTACTTCCATCCCTACTGTAGTCATGAAATGCATACTATGGGGGAGTTCCAAGTAATCCATTTGGTATGTTTTCTGTACAAGCAATTCTCAATCATGAAAAGGAGGCTGTGACATAGTCGTGCTTGTAATCTTGTCATAATCATAAGCTGGGAAAGAAATGAGTACTCAATGTGGACAGGTGAATATTACAGGCTGCATGTGGCCCCCTAAGACCATTTTTGTGGCCCTCCCAAGATCACAAAGTAGAGTGCTCCAGATGGTATTTGACTGAAACTCCCAGCATTCCTCACTAAGGATGTAAAGAATGGAAACTGATTTTCTCATCTATAAACAAGAAAGAGTGGCTGGAAATATTGAAATACCCAACTGGAAACTCACCAGCCACCACAGGTTTTTTCTTATTTTAAGACTTTTTTTTTTTGCAAACAACTTATGCAAGAAACATTATTTTTGCTCCCATGATGATCTTTTACATAGAAACAGTAGCTTTGGAGCATAAACCTCTTGTTTCTGTGCAAAACCACAGGCTTTTTGCACAACTGATGTTGCTTGAACAAACAAAAGTTTTGTAGAGTCATCAAATGTAAGATATAATTGAAAAACTAACAGAGGGCCAAAACAGACAGCCCTAAACAGGTGATGTGATGCCACCCCTTTGAGCACCAGATTGGGGCTGCAGCAACCCCACGCCGAGGCCCCTATCCAGCATTTTTTCAGCCCAAAAAGAAGCTGCAAAATGCTGCCCTTTCCGCCATGGCGGTAGCATGTAAAAAGCCACCCTTTCTGCTGCAGCGATGGCATGTAAATACTACTCTGCAGAAATGCCGTGATGCTGACCGCTATGTGGACATGATTTTAAGACGAATGCATGAGTTCTGACTTAAACCCAGAGCTGAAGAACCAAAGAACCAAGGGATTGTGCTTTAAACATAGCTAAAGGACCAAACAAGATGGTTCCACACAAAGCATTGATGTGACAAAGGTATTTGGCAACCGAGGCGAGGAAAGTCTGAAAACTTGGAAGCTGAAGGGGGGTGCCGTCCAGGTGTGACAAACTATGACCGGGAAGAACCTTATCTCCTGAGTCGCCAGGATGAGGAACTGACAGGACAATGGAGGACTTTGAACAGAATGAGTTGCTTTGAACACGGACTGATCTGAACAACCCGTCTGTCCTCCCAAAAGAAGAAGTTGAGTAATGGGCTGCAATATTGCAAGACTTCAGCAGCCAAGAGCCAGAGAGAAGAAAAAGTATAAAGACCCTGGACTTTCATCTCCATTTTGTTGGCATCTACCGCGGCAACGGTGTCATCCCCAGCCTTCGAGAACAACTGATCAATGTTCGGTGGAAGGAAAGTGTGTGTGAGTATTGTATGAATGTGTGAGTGAAAGAGCTCTTGATAATCAATGTTTGTGTTACTTGTGTGATTCAATAAATGTTACATGCATGGTGTTTAAAACCAAATTTGGTGTCTCAATGTCTTTCTCAGCCTTGCTGTGAATAGGTCCATGGAGGGAGAGGTTTTCATTACACGTTCTCAGGATAAACAGGTTGCCCTTACAATCTTGGGCATAACATGATGACAATGTGACGCTGGCTTGTGGGCAGCATTGGGACATTTGGCACACATACACCATGCCACCAAGCCACCCTAAAGCCAGATCTTTATGCCAGTCTGCTTTGTCTGATAATTTCATCCAATGGGAAAGAAAAGTTTTTAATTTTTTTTAATAACTGTATATCCCAACAAAAGCAATAATTCCTCACCATTGACTATGCTGCTTAGGGCTAATGGAAGGTGGAGTCCTTCTTCCATTTCTTCTCTTCCTTCACTATCTTTTTTATAATGCTATGAATTAACAGTCATCCTGTTTTTTCTGAGTGGCTTCCTGATTCTGACATATTGAAATAATCATAATTAATACAGTAGTTTGATATCTCTATACCAGTATGTTCCTTTTTGATTGCCATACTGTATTTACCTATTTGTCTTCTTTTTCATTTCCCTTCTGCTTCACTAGTTACAAGGATGCATATAAACTGTTTACATTTACCTCCTGGATATCATATTAACATACAACATAAATTATAGTTGTTTTGATAAATGTTATTTGCCTTACTCATGTATCCTACCATATAAGAACACGGTACATCTTTTCCACTATAACTTATTGCACCCTAAGTATACGGCAGCCAAGGACAGGGTGGGGCCATTCATCTAAGAGAGAATTAAGATGCAAAATTTTAAAAATCTTTTAAACTTAAATGTACAATTTATCAATAAAATTAAGCCCTTCACCACCAGAAAACTGGAAAAGACCTAAAATTATTAAATAATAATAATAATATCAACATCACAGATTTCAGAACAGGAATCTATATGGGGTTGGCAGATGATCCAGAAAATTAAAAGCAAAGCACAAGTAAGATCAGTTGAATCACTTTGAAGGACTCAAAGCCTTTCACATAACATTATCTCACCAAACTTACAAAAGTCCTATAAGGTGGAATTAATACACAAAGCACACACTGGTATGAGACAGTTAACACGTTTGAGCCAGGTGCAATGCCCTTACTGTGCTTCACTTTAAACTGAAGTTATGAATGAAATATAGTAGGTGACTGGGTCCTCCTTATAAAGCCCATACAAAGTAATTGATCCTGACTGACATTCAGCCATCCCTCCCCCTTCAAGGTTTGTTGTGACATTTTTCAAAGGGTCGCTAGTCCTATCTTTATGCTAGTTCTTCTGTATCTGTAACGTACTGTGCTGTGAAGCAAGCCTGCCACAATGAGCTTGAATGTTAAAGCACCTGCTTTGCATGCAGACGGTTCTCCCAGGTTCATTCTCTAGCATCTCTGGGTATAGGTCAGGGAGGCTACTCTCTGAACACCCTGGAGAGCTGCAAGATATTGTCTACAGTATTGAGCTAGATGGACCAGTGGCTTGGCTACATTTAATACAGCTTCCTATATTCCAACCATGACGAAGACTAGAGCACAGGAGCACCCAACTGATGTTTTATCATTTAGCCACTGTTTTGCCACCTGTGGACCCCAAGGCTTGCTGGACTATGAAGGACAGTGGGTAGAAATTGCCACTCGGTTGACCACACCTGGTCCAGATGCTGCAGATCAAAGGGGCCAGTACTGCACATGAAAGCATACATCTGTTCCCTTCTGTGGCACATGACTCTGAGCCCTACTCAGCCGTATGGAGCCTCTGAGTGGCATAGGGCAGTAGCTCTGATGTCGATGGGGCATTGAATTCACTCTGGGTTCAAGCCTAAAACTTTAAAGGTGCTGTCCAAGGTGCTGAACTCATTTTAGCTTAAAACCTGACAGTGGCGCCTTGATTCCGAAACCCCTACCCCCAGGAGGAAGATTGGGGGGGGGGGGGCATTAAAAATATTAGTGCACTTTTCAGATTGAAAGTCACTTTTGTTATTTCAGGAACATAAAATACATTATGCATAATATGGCTTGACATAAAATTGCCTTGTTTGATATGTAAAAAGTATCATTTATTCAGACAAATATGGCACATGTAACTATTCTATTTTTAGATGATGCTACCATCTTTTGTTTTTCCAGTTTACAGGTGAGCAAGCAAAAAGAAACCCTAATAGGAACAAAAAAAACATCAGCATTACTTAATATAGGGCCCATACAGGCAGGCCAAAATAAAGCTGCTTCGTATCACTTTGGAGATATGCTGTTTAAATGACACACACATCTTAAGAGGCCAGAAGCTGCACCAAAGTTGCGCTCCAGTCCTTAGGACTGGAGCGTGGCTTTGGCATGGCTTCTGGCCTCTTAGGACGCATGCAGCATTTAAACAGCATACCTCCGAAGTGACCCCAAGTAGCTTTATTTTGGCCTGTCTGTTCCAGCTCATAGAGAGAAAGAGAGACTTCTCATCCTCCATAGTGTCAAACAGACATAAAGTGCTCCTTCCCATAAGAAGAAAGAAGGAAAGGAAACCAAGAGCAGGATTGTCCACACAGGCCAAAAGAACCAAGTTGCCCTTGGGGTCACATCATCTAACTGAGACAATGCAGGCCAAAACCTCTGGGACAGAATGAGGCCCAAACTTGCCAGGCCAGACACAGATACAGAGGATCCAGCCTGACCCCAGAGTAAACAAGTGATACCCCAGTGCAATTTACTCCTGTTTTGCCATGAAGTTTCCTGGAACCTCCTTGGCAAATCCTTGCTGTTCACCCCCCCCCCCTACTCCTTACCTTGTCATGCATCACTTTGACTAAGAAGCTCCTCCACTGTGGCATCTGATGTGAAAACAGGTACCTGCCCATGCGGGTGCAGCCACATGCCCCATTTCTGCATCAGATGTGGTGATGGGGTGGTTTCTCAGTCAGAGCAATGTATAGCAAGATAAAGAGCAGTGCATGCCTGTCCCAGATTGATGTGGGTACTGGTGTGTAAGCGCTCACCATCCTCTCACCAACCCAGGGACTCACCTGGGTTAGCATCAGAGCCAGAATAACACAGGCTCAGCGTATGCTGTCCTGGCCCATCTGCTCAGCCCCTAAAATGATCTCATGCTATATGTAGTCTTTCAAAGAAGTCTTCCTGTTAGAGTTTTTAGAAATAATGTTTTTGCCACTATATAAGAAAATATTCCACAATTTGTGTGCGTGTTTCCTATATTGGAGGGAGAGTAGAGAGTCAAAGGTTTCAGGGGGAAATTTTCCTACATTTTTGGGTTTTTTTTCTCTCCACCCCTCCCACCCCTACTCCCACTTTCTGGATCTTGAAATTTCTAGACCCAGCCACAGGTAAAGTTTGCTTCCTCGTTGAAGTTCTGGTACCAATTCATCTCCCAAAGAAAGCAGCATCTCTACTGCTACAGCCAGTGGAGGATCACAAGAGTTTTTATGCTATCCATGTAATCATGTAATCAGTAATCATGTTTACATCAATTTTTTTTTAAAGAAAGTGTCCAAGGATGTTCAAGGATCACATTTTCAGTCCAGATTTTGAAGCAATCCAAACTATTCACACCTACTGAACTCATGTTCAAAACAGATTATAGTTTTTTTAAAAATCTACACTTTTTCAAATTTTGTGAAAGAGATCTTAGATTATTATTTTTTAATCAAACATGGATATTCAAGGACAAAATACTTTTTAAAATGTATTATCTGGGAGAAATACTATTAGAAATTTATATTTTCTGAGAAAATATGTTCAAAAGTATAGATTTACTTAGGCATTTAGATATGAATTTTCATGTTTTTGAAACATCTATTCCCGCTACGCACAGAGATATGCATGGGCACATGCATGTGCACACACACGCTTACACTTGTAATTAATGAAAATGTAAGACGGGAATTACATAACATTCAAAATCCACAAAACAGTGATACTTTTTTTGGACCAACTAAAATACACAAAATACATGTTGCAAGCTTTCAAAGCTCTACTTGTTATGGAAATTTAAATTTTATTTTCTGGACTTTAAAAAGCTTTGTCTCTCAGTACCCACATGGCCAGGAGGAGAAGTAGCCTATCTACACCGACATCTCTCCATAACATCTTAACTCAGAAGAACAACAAAAACATCTTGACAAACTGCAGACCTATGACTAACATTGGCATACTATTTTGCTCTTACATGTTTTTAACACTTTTGCCTGATGAAGAAGCCATTTTGGTTGTCCCCATAAAGGCATCACAGTTTTGTGGATTTTAGATGTTATTGTACTCCATTATATGGCCAGTACAGCTACTCCTGGATATGTTTTATGGAATCACATATTTGTCCTTCCTCCCTCCCTCTCCCGGTTAGTTCTGAATCCATTTCTCAAGACTGAAGTATATTTTCTAGGGGAAAAGAGAGTCTTCTCTCATTTTACAGCTGGAAAGCCAAGAAGCTCAAGTGCTTGCTCAACCATTTCCATGCATTCAGCAATAAACTCCAAATTTCCTTTCCCTTTGGCTGCTCCATGTATTGCACTGGAGGCCACTTCTTTAACTTTCTTCAGCATCTTTGGGGAAAGTTACAATATAATCGGCAACAGAAATCCCACAGAAATCATCCATAGCATGTGTAGAAAGAGTGCCATATATTTGAGTGCTTGCTGATAGGGAAAAAAATCTCTGCCTAATACCTGCCTAGGAGATCAAGAAACAAGACTTTCACATGCCTTGGGGAAACATTTAACCTTATAATCTTGCTCACACTCCAAAGTAGTGTGATACATAAAAGTGATGCCTTGGGACATTGCAGTAGAATATATTCCTGCGTAGGTTGGCTTAGTCACTCATACAACCAGGTTACTGAAATTAGAACAGGATATTAGTGAGGGGCTGTTTAGGGAAAGGGATGCTTTTAAGATTTCCAAATGCTCATGCAAAACTTATGTGTTGGTCTGGACATGAGATGTAACAAACATGGCCCCAGAGCTGCTTCCAATGCTTTCTTTCCTGCTGTTCAGAACCGTGCGGTATAGCGTTCACATCCGACCCCAACTGAAATGAAATATTCTCCGATAGCTCCTCTTTTTTGCTCAAACTCCCAGCACTTTGCTCCACTCATTTCTGGGCACTGCTAATGCAAAGTGACTCTCCAACCAGCTGCAGTCAGGGTTGCCTGTGGATTTGTCAATCTGCCCTCTGTGCCTTATTGGAGAGGCGAGCAAAGGTGTCAATTTCAGTGCCACTTTGTCCTCTCAAAGTGATAGCGACCAAGCTGAAGTCAGCACAGCCAAGCAGAGAAAATGCATCTGCAGGTAATTAGTAACAATCAAGGGCTGCTCAGGAAATGCTGACTACAGCAGTAATGAGCTGGGCACATGTCATTGGCTTGCAAATGGAGAGCACGCTTATGAACCGTGGCAGCAGGCAGTAAGAGCACGGATTTTTTTTTAACTTAATATTTAATGTGGCATAAAAACGATGGAGAGAAATCAAGTAGTTCTCTAATCAGATGTTCAGCCACTGGTCCATAACCACAAGCAAGTTGGTGGATGAAGCAATATAGGAAAAAAAAGTGTCATCAAAATTTCCTTTTACCATAATTTAGGTCTATTTTTATGGATGCACTGATGTGAATGTCAGTGTTTAAACACGACTTTCACTCTCTCTCTCTCTCTCTCTTTTTTTTCATTCAAATGATATTACTACAGATCAGATCTGCAAATCTGCTAGGAAATGCAAACCCCCAGACTGACACCACAGCTGCACTGAGGATCTTTTACATTATTATTTCTCAATGCTGCTTTCCTACTCCAGCCAAGGGCTTGAAAACAAGAACAATGAAACACTGTGGCCATAATTCTCTTATCTGCATGGTTCTCAGCCTATTTTGCATTGATTAAACTATTTTATGAGTTGGCTTAAGAACTCAGGACTCACAATACAAACTAGACGTAGGTCAGTTTGTGAATGGAAGCCAAGCTCTGTCCCTAGACATTCTCATAAAAACTGCTGAAGCTTGAACTGCAGATCTCAGCCCTATCAAAAGAACCAGATTAGTTTTCTTGGCCACAATAAAACCCATTTCTCAAACTCTCTTCATCCCAGAATATGGGGGCTTTTAAGCATTTCACACATTAATATCCTGCTGGGTGTTGAATCGTGGAGCACTAAGGAATTCACTGGTTTTATTTTCATGAAACAGAACTATTTCCTCTATTCAGTCAATTACTTCTGGTGCCATTTACTATTCATTTGTATTTTTTAAGACGTATAACACAACATTTGGGTCTTACACAAAATGAAGATGTTAAGACATATATGTTTATGATGTTGAGATGCAATATTTTTCATAGTCAAATTCTTATCACTTCAAAATTTAGGTAGAGATGACAAATGTCAGATTTTCATAGACTAATGTAGAGTATTAAGTCTTTTCAAGTGTACATGTTTTCCCTTCCATCTTCCCTTCCTTCCTTTCTATTGGGCACCCCATGACCCACCACTGAGGACTATCGCATGCGGGTTTTAAACCACAATTGTAGCAAGAAAATAGAGTCTTTGTCAGTGGTGCTATTCTCTTGCTACAGTTGTGGTTTAAAACCCACATGTGATAAATAATGCAATTGTGGCAAGACCAAGGCGAGTTTGAGACACGTGCAATAAAGTTCTGAGTTACAAATAAATGTTCACACTCAAGATCTCTTAACAGTTGAGGGGTAACTTTATTTTATTATTTTATGTTATTTATATCCTGTCTGTCTCCCTGAAATGGACTCAAGGCAGCTGATTTATTGATGCTAGTATATACAGAAATCTTGTAGCACTTTTGAGACTAGCTGCAAGAAAGAAGTTGACAGCATTACCTTTTGTAGACTTAAGTCTACTTCCTCAGATGCATCTGGATATCTGAGGCAGCAAATCCATCTAAGGAAGTAGAAAAGTCTACAAAAGCTCATGCTGCCAACTTCTTTCTTTCTGTTAGTCTCAAAGGTGCTACAAGATCTCTCTACATACTGATTCTGCAGACTAACTAACACAGCTATATCACTGAATTCCACCTTTACTGATTCCAGGTGACCCAAAAATGTATTGTATGTATTGCTGAAGAACTTAGAAAATGCCTTACAGAATCAGAATACTGTCCAACTGAAGTGGGAAAAATCCCAAAATCAGGCAGACATAGGTAGTCATTAGGAATCATCCAGGGACCTACCTTCAATGAGAGTTTTCAGACTCAAGATATATAAGTGATATTTGATATCTGAGATACCATATTGGTTCTGTGGAAATATAATATCGTTTTGCACTGAAGAGGCTCTGAAAGCAAAATACAACGTCTCTTTCATCTTTCTGTTTCTACATCCAAGGACTTTAAGAACTGAGAGTTCTTAAAGAGTATTTTCTACATGCTGGGAAGTACCCACTTGAAATGCCACCTCAGACAAGAATTTGGGATGCAAATGAAAAGTGTTGCATTCACATTACACTATGGGGAAAAAAATATCCATTTTGCAGCTCCTGTAATTGGCAATGGCTATAACACATCTGTATTTGTCAATTTGTCAATTTCTGAAGTGTGTCACGTCGTGTTTCAGCAAACAAAAAATGCACACAAAACAATGCACACATTTGGCAAGTGCATGCGATTAAAACTGCATCTATTTGAAAAATGTATTCAAAATACACTTTATTGAATGAAATAAAATTCATAATAACGAGCATGTGAGGGAAATGCATACTTTAAAGGAAATGCACACCAAAATACACATGAATTTTCAAGGGGAAAGAAGGAAGGAAGCTCTTGCAATCCAACAGGGAATAAGAAGAAAAGAATGCTGGTGATATTCTGAGGAATGTAAGGAAATAAAACTGATCGGTCCTTATATGTCTGCCTGGGAATCCTGAGTCACCAGCTGAAAACCAATGTGCTAACTGACCTTAAGCAAACCACCACTAAAAGCTGTGCAAACTGACCTGAGAGTTGCATTTGAGTAAACATACATAGGCTTGACCTACAAGTGTATAAAACAAATATGAGTAATTTATCCTCTTGTCGTCTAATAAGTGCATATGGCGCTTGTTCACTTATTACCTATAAAAATGAGAATTTTCCATGCGCTCTTTTTGTGCCAATAGCATGTAATGTAGATGGTTAATTTTATTTTTATTTCCTTTTCTTTCAAGTTTTCTATTCTTTTTTATTATTATAGGGGACAGGGAGATTGCTCATTTTCAACTGGACTTTTTTTTTGTCTCTCAGACAATTCAAGTCAATGGATTTTTTTTTAATGTGCATGTGCTCAAATAAATCATATGTAAATGAGCACTGACAGATTTTTATTCCCTTCTGGGAGAGGTGGCAACCTTAATTTATTTGCCCTTTTGGAGACTTCTTTTTATTTCTACTGTAATTTTTTTTAAGGTAGAGTAATTACAACTGAGAGTGACCAACTAATTTAAGTAATAACACAGTGTGCTGAATACTGATTTACTTCACTGTAATAATTATACAATGTTTAGTGTCATTACATATATTTTTCTTGACATTAACCATGGAAGATACATTTTCACTGAGCTGTGCCATCCTGAAATAAACACATTTCCTTGGGGTTATTTATTTATTATTATTACTATTATTATTATTACTTATGAAGACAAAAACATTTAATTCTATGGATTGCCAAGAATTAGCAAAGCTTATACAGAAGTCACTACATAGATAGAAGTATATAAGATTGGAAATGGGGAGAAAAATAAATTTTAAGAATACTAAAATTCCTTTGTGAACTTTCAGGATCTACTGAATATTGTGAGCAATGAGAGAAGAAAATATTAGAGGAAATTATTCCAAAAGAATATCTGGATTCACAATGAATGTCCAAACTAGAAATAGGTCTTGGTACTATTTTTGTTTGGGTCAGAAAATGGGATTATATAGTGCTGCACAGTCACAACTGTCCTGGATTTCTTCATCAGTTTACACGGACAACTCTCATTTCTACTGCAGGGGATTGAAAGAGAGGGATGGTCTTCAATATCTGTAGGTTGGGCTAATTGTCTAAGTCCAGAAATTAAACTGAAGGCAATTCAGCCATTAAGTGTTGCAAGGGAAGGGAAGAGAAGAGAACTGACTTCCTGAGCCACTGATCATATAGCAGTGATGGCGTCTGGCTTCCATGTTAGTGGGTTGGTGAATCTATGCCAAATTTTAATCCAGACTTTGCAAGGTGCTGAGTCCTATCCTCAAATACGTTCAGCATACAGCATTCAGCAGGCAGCTATACCACCCCAACTGACATCAGAGCCAGCAGGTTGCCACTGGCATATAGTATCCTAGAGCTGAATTTTAGGATCTGGATGACCAGTTTAAAAATCTCTTCCCCAGACTATGCAAGCCTATAGCTATGTAGTGGTAAAACTTTCAATTTGGGGTTCATCTTCTGCCTTGATTCTGAGCCCTATAATACTATATAATACTATATAGCAGCAGGGGAAGATTTCACAAGGATAAAGTGGGGGGAGGGTCATATCTGAATCTCAAACTTCACTACAAGCCACCTCGTCCAGAATGGTTGGAGACCTGAAGAAAGATGGGGTATACTGCAGTGTCTTGGTGCATGCTCCCACTTGTAGCCTTTATATTATCTGCCTATATGAGTTTGTGGCAAGGGCTCCCTTTCATTTTCATTTCCTTGTACATAATATACCTTCCTATTGGGATAGGATGTGAAAATTTAATACAGTACAGTAATTTTATTTCCAGCTACTGTCAGAACTCCAGCAAAACTCACAGAGGAAGAGATATGTCTGGGTAAGGGTGTGAAGAGATTATGTTAAAGTCCCTACTAACAACAACAACAACAACAACAACATCCAGTGCTCTGACTCAAGGCCAGACTCCGCATCAGCACTGAGCAGGAGCAGCCTTGGTTTGGGGAGGTGGGGTTGAAACTTTTGGTACTGGTGTATTACTGGAATACAGAAAGGAAAATTGAGGATGCCCTTTCCGATAGCTTTTTTATTTTGGATTACAAAATATTCCATATTTCTTGAGCAAGTCAGTTTCAGAAAATGGCAATAGCAAAT
The DNA here is from genome assembly GCF_019175285.1 of Sceloporus undulatus. NCBI lineage: Eukaryota > Metazoa > Chordata > Lepidosauria > Squamata > Phrynosomatidae > Sceloporus > Sceloporus undulatus. The sequence continues at coordinate 216,869,130 of NC_056523.1, forward strand.
CCTCTCTGAAGAAACTTGCCATGAAAACCCCAAGGGTTGCCATACATTGGAAACAAGGCACACAGCAACAACAACAACAACAATCTCAGAACTATGTGAACTTTGATATTTTGGTAGTATGCAATGTTAAACAATGAACGATTGATCATATCAACATTTTTTAATCATTGGGATGACTGACCTGGTTATTTCAAAGCAATATATGACTACTTACTTACTTACTCTACAGCTCCCAATATGTAGATTCCTCCTTTTGTCCCATCCTATGTTCCAGATTTCTTTTTCTCCTTTGTTTCCAGATTACTGCCTTTTGTCCCTCCCTCATTCAACTGGAGGATTCCCTTTTACAAGCTTTTACCCTCCTCTTTTTCTAAGATAATGCATCCTTTGCAGATCAAAACAGTTTAGCCAGTGATAGCATGAAGTCCTTCTGACTACATCCTCTATGACAGTCAGGCAGCCTAATCATTTACCACCAGAAGCTCTAATGGTTGCCACCCAACTGCTCTATGATGTACAGGCAACTGAGCCAGGTACTGCCTGAACTGTTCCATTATCGCTGCTAACAATAATAGTAACACAAAGTGTCTATGTTTAATGACAATAATAGCAATCCTACTGGAGTCAATGTCAATAAGAATTTTATCTTCTAATGGGGAATTTTGTCTTCAGATCAATACTGAACTCTCCCTAGAAGCCAAAATGACTAAACTGAGACTATTGTATGTGCAGCATATCTTGAGAAGATATGACTCATTAGAAAGGACAGAAATGCTTGGTATGGTAGAAGGTGAAAGCCAGCGTGGAGTAGTGGTTTGAGTGTTGGACTATGACTCTGGAAATTAGGGTTCAGTTCCCTGCTCAGCCACCAAAACTCATACATTCTCTGTCCCGGAAGACTCAGCAATGTTTTCTCCTTAGGGTTGCCATGGGTTGGAGACACCTTGAAGGAACACAACAACAAAGATAGAAGGCAACAGAAAGTAAGGAGGACCACAGTATAGGTGGCTAGATTCAATCAAGAAAGCCATAACCCTGCATTTGTAAGACCTGAGCAGGCCTGTTGATAAAAAGGTGACTTTGAGGCCTCAAAGTCATTGGGTCACCACAAGATGAAGTTGACATGATGACAGTTAACAACAATGAAGAATGTGGTTTTCTTAGGCCCGTTACAAACGGGCCTTTTAGTACGGAGCCAGTCCGTACTAGGGTTAGGAAGGTGTGGTGCTTCCGCACCCCCCTAACCCTAGTACAGACTGAGTCCGTACAAAATCGTGGCGCCCCATCTACATGGGGGCCGCCATGACGACGTCACGACCGCGCCGCCTCTATACGGGGCGGCGCGGATGTGATGTTGTCGCTCCGTGCCAGGGTGCTTAGTGCGCCCTTTGCGTGGAGCAGGAAGGAGCTCCATTTGGAGCTCCTTCCTGGTTTGCACCACTGGGCTCAGCCTTCACACGGCTGCACACAGCAACACAAGGGAGAAAGGGGCCAAGCGGCTCCTTTCTCCTCCTCCCCGCCGCCGCGGGGTGTCCTTGGGGCTTGAAGCCCCAAGGACACCCCTTTCCAGGCTGTGGAGAAGCGGCCTTTTGCTGCTTCCCCGCAGCTTGGAAAGCGGCGGATCAGGACCTCGGAGGCTGCCGGTCTGGCAGCTGAGGCCCCAATACACCAGTGAAAGGGGCAGGTACAGGCCGCCCCAAACGGGCGGTCTGTAACCCGCCTTAATTTAATAACAAGTGCAAATAAAGACATTCAGAGATTACAAAGATTCAGAGATTAATTCTGTGCAAACCCAGGCCTGCAAATCCCCTCTACATTTTAAACTGCTGTAAAAATGCAATCTCAATCTTATAAGGCCATATGGAGCACATGAGCTGCAGGCAAGACCATCAGTTCAGGTGGGTCTCTGGTACTGGATCAAGGTGACAATCACATGAAAGTAACCTACTCCCATGGCAGTAGAATTTGCTTTCAAACATAGCTTTTTATAAATAGATAAATTACCTCCAGGTATCATATAACTGTTCTGAATTTTAGTTTGCCCTCAGTTATGAAGGAGATCATTGTACAAAATGTTAATAATCAATTAATAGTCACTAAACGACAAATGGACCAATGCAAAGAGCATTAAGCTACAATGAGCCGAATAAGAAGGGATGGGGAGAGAAAGAAAAGCATTGGTACGGAGAGCAGAGAGTGCCATTAATGCCGGACGTTATACAGCACAGAGGTTTGTGATTACTTAGAGCTACTGTATACCTCTTCTCAATTAATTAATTCTTAATTAATGTTTCAACTAATTAATGTGCCACTTACATTGAATCCACTTGTCTGTAATCCATAAAGTAATCATCAGTTCCCACTTCCACATGACATTCAAATACAAACCTCTTTGACCTCAGAAGGATTTTAGGATTTAAACATCTCTTTAAAAATAAATGCATTCTGACCATGATAAAAGCAGACTGAAGATCATAAGTAAAAAAAGAAGTGTATCTCCAGGCGTGTACACAAAGCTGTTTCTAGGTCATTATCTGCCTGGGACAGACAGCCCGTGCCTGGCCCCCTCCGCATTCACCCCTGTGGTCCTCATTCCTCATGCAGTGAAGTAAACCAGCATAAAACATGGCTAATTAAATCCTCCTTATCTTCTTCATCTGCTCTGGACACGTAACATAAAGGCAAGTGAAATCTTCACTGCTCACATTATGATAAGGACAGAGGCGTGTGATCTCATACAACTCCACAGAAATCATCCGTTTATACTGACTCCAGATCTAAAACATTTGAACTCAGTAAATATTATACTAGAAACACATACATATCCAAAATGTTTTTGGACAGCTCTTCATCCTTACAAATAAGCATGGCAAAAGCTAGTAATAAAACAATAAAGCAAGTATTTGTTGTGTAGTTCTCTTTACTGCCACTTTGCAGATAACACTACTTTGTTTTATGTGTATTATGATTTGTGACACTGCCCCAGTGATGTCTTTTTGTGACCAGTGTTTTAGCACAGACTTCTCCAACCTGGTTCTCTCCAAGATGCTCTCAATTGCCCTCCCAGCAGTTATGCTACTTAGGGTTGATGGAGGTTGTTATTAACAGAGCACTGTTTTTATTAAAAGTATTCCATTTTTAATAAACATCAATTGTATGTAATAAAAATATAAACGTGAAGTCAAACTAATAGTTAGAAATGAGATAGAAGCTAAGAACAACCATAAATACAACCAAGACAAAGTCTTGAAAACATGGGAAAAGTTATATAAGGAACTAACTAGGGAGACCTTCCAGGCCAGCACATTTGATACTATAATAATAATAATAATAATAATAATAATAATAATAATAATAATCTATTTATATTCCCTGCCTCTCCCAGATGGATTTAGGCGGGATTACAGTTTGTTAAAACACATACATCAATAATAAAATACATATAAAATACATCAATTAAAATAATACAATTAATCTTATGCATCCAAAAAAAAAGTTGGATACTTTGCCTTCAAATTAGGCCAGACTATTTTCCATTCATTGCAATGGAGAGACTTGAAAAGATATTGGACAGCACCTCACCACACTTAGAGCACTAAAACAAGGAAAATTTAGTCAATTTAAGAGGCCAAAAAAGGTACCCAAGTGGGTCTGATACTGAAGAGCTCCAAAACAAACAATGCATAGTAATTCTATAGGAACATTTCAAAAATAAGAAATTATTCTAAATGTCAGAACATTAGTTGTACTTTATTAGATTTTTTTTCATGTCATGTATTCAGTTAAAACTGTTGTTTGAAGTTATGGCGTATCTCAGAAATAAATAAGGAATTATTCCTTGTAATGCTGAACAGGTTGCAAATCTATACAGAACTCCACATACTTTTGGTACCACAGGTGTCAAATGTCAAGACCAGAACCATTTAAAAACTAAGGAACATAACAGCTCCTATACTTATATTCCAACACTGGCATAGTATGGCATCACAAGCAGCTGCCATTTCACACAATATCTTTCATTTCTAACATGTGTTCTTGCTAAGTTAGCTAGTATTCCTTACCTGTCACAATAGGATAGGACTGTGGCCCTGGAACGCTGGCTCCGATATCTGCTGAAGTAGGACTTGTTAAATTAGCCTTCATATCATCTAATCCACCAGCTAGTGAAGCCATGGCTGAATATTCTGTTGACTAAAGGGAAAGGGAAATTAAACCTTTTAATAAACCTTCTCTGCTTTAACAAGTAATGTCCTAATGCATTGCAAAACCAATCTATAAAAATATAGTCCCACTAAAGGTTTTGTACTATTTTGTGCATCATTTTGCACTATTTGTTTTCACATGCAATGTGTCATTCGTTGTCATTCATTATACAGTGGACCCTTGTTATACGCTGGGGTTTGGTACCAAGATCCCCCGTGGATAACAAAATCTGTGGATGCTCAAGTCCCATTAAATATAATGACATATCATTTTCAAACCGTGGATGCTTGAATCCGTGTATAAAAAATCCATGTATAAGAAGGGCTGACTGTACTCAATGGTCTTGTGTTTTGGAGAGTGTTCACAACTCCAGTGATTTCTGCTGAAGACCCCTGAAGAAGGCCTTTTCTTATACAGGCCAAAACATGTTGGGCTATTTTAGCGGGGGGAAATAAACAACTGACCACCTTAGAGCATGTGGAACTTATCCCTTTACTGTTATCTCAGTCATTATATGCCAATGTGACTTGACAAGTGTTGATTATCTTACTTTTTACAGCAATTATGTTGAGCAAGAAAATTTTTGAGCATCCTTTCCCACCATGGAACATTCCATGTTTTAACTACTGTTTTCATCATCCCTGAATATTAGCCATGCTGGCTGGTTTTGATGGAAGTTGTAACCCAAAACATCAGCACGGCAGCAGTCTGAAGAAGGCTGATTTAAGGCCCTTGAATATAGACAGGAGAAAATGATCATGAGCACATCTACAGATGGCAGGCCATGTTGAACTTGAATAAGTCGTCTTGCTCAGAAGGGGGAAGATTGTGTACTTCCACAAAGACTGGGCTTTGGCAAAACAATTTTTAAAAATATATATATTTAAGTAGTATTGACAGTAGGTTTGCTGCTGTTGTTCAACAGTGTTAAGTAGTCCTTCATTGCTGTTATTTTTCAGTGCAATGTATTCTCTGTATTCATTAAAAAGTTGCCACCTGAACAGCTCCATAATAAAGAATGTATTGTGAATTTGTAAGAAAATGTCATGTTATATGTGCCAGAACATTAACATTACTCTTACAATATTCTGTCCTTAAAATTAAATTAGAATTGTTTCTTGCATTTATGCTCTCACCAGTACATAAAGTTCATAAATAAGGAATTATTTCTTGAAATAAGGAACAGGTGACAAGCATGTTGTTGTACACAGAACAAATAATAAAAACTCTAAACAAGGTTTTCAGCTAGCTGTACATGTCCCTTTAATAATCATAAAACATTAGGGAAAGGCTATCCTGTTTACCTGAGCTTTTTGGTTGATGGTGTGCATTTTATTAATTAGTAAGCTATAGTTATAATTAGTATATAATTGATGTTACTATTTATTGCTAATAATATTTTGGTTATAGTTATTACTATTTCTTATAATTTTGAACTATTAGCTTTGCTTTAACTGATGCTTTGAAAAATGGCTTTTCTCTACTGCTTATGAACTCATACTCCTATGGCATTTTTCCTTTAACAGTTTTTACTTTCTTGTGAATAGATTTGAATACTAATGTGTAGAAAAAAGGCAGTATCAAAATACTTAAACAAGTAAGTAAATTCATTGCACCAATGAAGCATAATCCTGTACATGATAATATAAAATTAAGACTCCTCAGTCCAATAGGATATATCAAACCCATTCCGAGGCCTGTTAATGTGGAAATGAATCTCACCGGTGTGGACTTAGATTAGGACTGCACTCTAGTAGCAAACATGTACACACAAAGTTGCAGTATGCAGCTCTGTAAAGATAACAGCCTTGCTAGCACTGAAGAAAAACCCTGATCCCACAGATTCATTTTTTAATAATTTTTCAACCAATAGTCTCTTCAAAAGCAAATGTAATGTATCTGCTTTTTATGATTTTATAGTGCTCCAGTGTGTATCCTGGTGCCAAAATAATGCAACTACATAGTTCAACAGTGTAAACAGCACTGCCTTTTGCAATAAACATTTCAGTCCGATTGCCACCAGGACCACCTGCCAGACAATACCCAGGTCAAGTAATGCTTCATGCTTCAAGCAGTTTTGGAACTGTTTCTGAGGGTCATTTAAATATGCAAATGTTTTTCCTTTCATCTGCCAAAACATTCATGTAGCATACATACATATATATATATATATACACACACACACACCTGCAAAATTACTGACCGTTCCCCCATAGCATTGCATTTCAGATTTCAAAAATTGCATTGCATTTCAGATTTCAAAAGCATTTTCTTGTTTTGGATTAGGGAGGAGGCTCAAGATGTTTCAAGGGTAACAGAGATGCCAATGAGAGGCTTCCTCTTATTGAAGAGCAGCACTGCCTTTTGCTTGGGTTGGTGCCATACTGAAGACTGTCTCCCACCTCAGCAACGCCTCCAGGCCCTTCTGACACACAACAAAAGTGTTCTGATATATCTCAAGAAATGTGCTGGGTGGCTTCACAGCACAAGGCATGGCATCTTGGGCCTCCTCTTGTTTTGTGCTAGAAGGGCTTTTTAAGACAATGAACACAAGGGGGAGCAATTATATCATGGCCAACAATTCTGGGCCTCAAGCAGCTTGCCCAGTAGGATCTGCACCCACCTCAGCTAAACAGCCCTGTCTTTGTAGCAAAAACAATGTTCAGATTATCAACTGTGTTTATCAGTTGGTTTACCAGTAAAGATTGTTTATAATTATAATGCTACGAAATTAGAATTAAAATCTTAAAACTCCAGTGGATACAAAAGAGAAGTAACAGCAAAAATAGTCATTACTGTACCCATCAATTATTTTGAGAGCATATAAATGTACATACATACAGAAAAAGAGAGAGAAAGAGAATTAACCATGAAATGAATAATCTGCAAAGCACCAGAAATGATGTATCTTTAAAACACAAAAATTGCCTTAAATCAAAATTAAAACTATACAAAAGCTAAAAAATAATACAATGGGCATTTAGTTTCAAATGAATATTTTTAAAAACTTTATATTTAATCTTAGTTTTGCTTATTCCTTACCTTTCAGAGCCTTACAGCTCTGTCCTGGACATAATCAGCAAAAATAATTTATGACTGTAAGCATTTCAAACTGAATATGACAATGTCTGTATCCATCTACAGGTATGCCATATCATTTTCTGCTGTTGTTGTTGTGTGCCTTCAAGTCGTTCCCAACTATGGCATAAGCTAAGGTGAAGCTATTGTGGGGTTTTCTTGGCAAGATTTGTTCAGAGGAGGTTTTCCATTGCCTTCCCCTGAGGCTGAGAGCATGTAACTTGCCCAAGCTCACTCCCTGTGAAATTCTTCCATCCTTTTCTTCCTGTGGATATCTATACTACAAAGACACATTGGTTGTTCATGCATTTTAAAAAGTGACCGCAGCTTCTAAGCTGCCTAATGTCTTTAAACTTCATGTGTTCTCATGTCTTTCCATTAAAAATCCTAGGAATCCTGAGAATTGTAGTTGGGGAAGGGCTGCCATGAGTGGTAAACTATATTTTGCATGCAAAATAACCCAGGTTCAGATCAAGCCCTATCAATAGGCTAAGTACAGTAACTACGTCAAGCACTAGATGCTGGGAAGTCCCTGTGGCAGTCACCTGAGTGTTACTCCTGAGACCTGCAGCTGTATGTGCCACAAGCCAGGTTCTAATCTCCTAAGGCACCCAGTTTCCCTTAAGCATGGTGGAAGACAATATCACATCACCAGCACTGAAAATCAGCTGCCCATCCGGTCAGCTTCTGTAAATGGAAATAGGGAGGAACACCATATTTGCCTCAAGCAGCAAAATAACTTGGGCCAGACTTGTCCATATGCAGTCACCAGAACTCCAGACAGAGCTAGGAAGGAATCCTGCCTGAAACCAAGGACTCCTCATCAGTGACAACAAACCTAGGCTCAGGGAACCAGTGGTATAAACTGGTACAGGGCAGCTTCTCATCTTCATTATTAGAGATTTGTAATCTTACCCTGACATACAATCCCCTTGGAAGATGGAATAACTAGTAAAACAGTGTTAAGGCACTCATTCTAAGCAGGACCACTTACCCTTTGCAAAAGAACCAGCGGATTTGCTCAGTGAGGAAGGCAGCCTACACAACCCATGACCCAACAAGTAATATGCAACTTCATTAGAGTAATGTCAGAATTTTTAAAAAAAACATCTGCAAGAACCATTTTCTTATATCAATTCCAAGCAAAACATCTGTGGTCCAGAAAATGGCCCAGAATGCCAGTTTTCAGGCTTGGCATGCTCACAGACTTCACAGGATTAGATGGCAGCCAGGAAAATTCAATTACAACCACCTTCTTGTAGCAGTTCCTGCATATTCATTTTCAGTCATTCATTTTCTAAAATGGCCAACTTTTCAGAGAACCATATCCACCAAACTTACAACTTGCATAAGGCTAGATGGGAGTGATGCTACAAGCCACAAAACAATCTATAAAAACTACTTTCTTGCAGTCATTTTTGGGGGAAGCATGCACATTCCATAAAAGATCCAGACTGCCATGTCTCTTGGGACCTACACAACCAAAGTCACTATGCACACACAACTAGATAGCTGTGATGCAAGAAGCTATAAAAATTCTACAGGAAAGTTGGCCTGTTCCAGAATATAGAAATTTTTGTCTGAATAGGTTCTAAGAGGTTGTTCCTATGGACTTTTTTTCTCCTGGATTGTTGCATTACTCCCATCTATTATTCTGCAACTGGTGGATTTGATGAGCATGGAAAGTTAGTATTCTACTCCACTTTCCAGAACACAGATGCTTGCAATGGCTAGTAAGGCTAGTAGAAAATTATTACGGAGCAATTTCTGTGACTTGTGTATCTGCCAAATTTGGTGGGCTTGGCTACCTAAAAAGTTGGCATTCCTACCCCTACCCCCCCCCCTTTTTTTTTTTTTTAATACAAGTGTTTTGCTTAGTATGGATATAAGAAGGTGGTTTCTGTGGAATTTTGTGGTTTCTTGCATAATTTTCACGTGATCTTTTGTGGCTGTTGCATTTTCGAGGCACGGCAGCTCTACTCTCACACAGGAGAGCTTGGACCAAGGCCACCAGTGAAAAATAACGTAAATTAAATGTACTGATCCTTATGCTACTACAAGAGTCTTTTGTCATTTTTTTATGCATCAAACTAATGTGGTTAATTTCTTGCAAAATTTGAAAGGTAGTTCTTTGCATGAGTATACACACAGACACTCAGTCAATCTTCCCTATCTATCTAATGCCTGTTACAGACTGCCAAAATAAAGCTGCTTTGGGTCTCTTTGGAGGTATGCTGTTTAAATGATGCATGCCCCCTAAGAATCCAGAAGCTGCACCAAAGCTGCACTCCAGTGCTTAGGAATGGAGTGTGGCTTTGGTGCGACCTCTGGACTCTTAGGACCCATGCATCATTTAAATAGCATACCTCCAAAGAGACCCGAAGCAGCTTTATTTTGGCAGTCTGTAACAGGCCTATACTTCCCTATCTACCTACATGCAAGTAACAACACAATTCATCCGACCTCTGTTTCTCAATCAATATCACATTCCTATACAATTATTTCTGCTTAAAATAAACTGCTCCAGACCTATACCTGCTGTTTTGTTTCCCTGATATGGATTACATTAGAGTAGGAAATGGGATGGAATTCTAATAAATACAAGTATATAATTCTTTTAGTCTAAAGACTAATTTAACAGTGTAGATCATAAGTCTAAGTAGAGAGGTCAAAAGGCTATACCATATACCCAGGACAAGGAAGCATTGAATTAACTCTTTTTTAAAAAAAACTTCATTTATTTATTACTTGCAACTATTTACCAGAAATCTAAAATCAACAGCAAGCTCCTACCTTATCTCCATGAGCTTCTGTCTAGTTATCTATTGATGCATCTGTCTACCAATCTATGCATCTAGCTATCCTCTGTCTGGTTTTCTTTCAGTTTCTTTTCACCTGGGAGCACCTCCCAGGTGTATAAGGACAAGATGCGGATATGGCCTCTAAATAGGAATTCTGACTCTCAAAATGCTTTTTCCGTCAGTCCCCTAATTTTAGCATTGCGGTGACTTAAACGTCAGTTGAGCATTTAGAAGTAGAGTTTAGCACACAAAAAGTGCAATAGGTGTGAAAAAAATTCAGTCTCTCATTCTCTACAATGATAGAAATTTGGGCACTGAAGGAAAATGTCCTCGAGAGGGCCAAATTCTTTTTTGTGGGTCAATGTCCTGATCCCCACAAGTCCCCATAGCTATACTGGCACCCAGATTCAACTTTTGAAAAGACTGCCCTATCTTTCCATAGTATGCTGGTATAGTGGTAGCTCTGTAAGGAAATATCTCTGCTCTTTGTCCACCTCACCCCCACTAACAAATTTCACCTTTTACCCTGCAATAACACTGTGATACTTCACACATTAGCTAAACCAGTGGCAGGATTGTTTCTCCCAAAACTATGAGGATCTCTTTTTTTGCAGTCTATCTCCAATTCCAGAAAGGCTAGAGACAGACTTTTTGAAAAATGAAAGCTTAGAATCCAAGCAAGCAAGAGTTCAAACAGGGACTGGACAGAATGCCTAGATTCTGAATAAATCCAGATAATCTCTTCACATAGCAATCCTAATCTAGTTTGACTCTGAGATGTTCTCAATCTAATTAAAATCAAGGATATGGCAGAAAAACAAGAGCAGGCCCCCTTCTCCCCCCAACTACTTTGTGCACTGTCTGTATGTGTGCACCTGAGAGCTGGTTTACTAGTTACGTTCCCCAGCACTCCACCATTCTATACTGGGCTTACAGCAGGCTCTGGTTTTGAATGCTAAATCATAGCAGACAATTACCATTCCAGGCATAACTTTGCAAGAACTCACCAAGAGACTGGTTTTCATGACACTGGTTTTGTCTGCATCCAAAAAGCCCATTTCTCCCCCACTCCCACATTCTGGCATTATCCTGTTCAGATGATATACATCGCGGAGACAAGTTCTGGTGTGAGCAATACAGATGGCATCTAACACATTCCACACCAGAATTGGGGTATTACAGCCTTAAAACAGTATGTATACACACACACACACACACACACAAACACACACACACACCTATTGCTCTGGATCTTTTAGGAAGATCTGGAACTCTCTGTTCCCCCATCAAAGCAACTGTTTGCATGGGCATCCCTCCGAGATGTCCAGAACATCTGCCACCACCATAGGTTGCTCATTCTGAGGTCAGAAAGAAGTGCCTAGTGACAAGCATAAGGTTAGATGTCTCGCTCTACCTCAGAAAAAGTGACCCAATACAGCAGTGGATGAACTGGGTGGCCCAGCAAGATGCTCATGCAGATACGTGCCATGGCATGGGAATGGAGGGCTAGATAACAAGGGTAGGGTAGCTGTAGGGCCAGGATACACCAAGCTGCCCCCAGAGTATCCTGGTCTATTGTCTCCCCAGTTCTTACAATAGCCATTGGCACTACCAGTAAATTATAAAAGAAAATACTGTGCCAGTATCCAAAAAATGTGAATTTTGAAATCCTTATAACATGCTGCATGATGGTGCTTCTCTGGGAAAGGTATGGGGCTGTAAAGGGGATTGAGCTCATACACAGTACTACAAATGCTTATCAGCGCTCCTTCAGATTCCTGAGACTTCACCAACTATAGTCCACATATCTATTTATTATAGATTTGCAACTATAAGGTTTAGTAATAGCAATAGCAAGTACATTTCTGTACCGTTTATCAGTGCACTTAAGCACTCCCTAAGCGGAGGGAGGGTTTAGAAACATTAACATTTTAGTGTCTCAATCTGAAATTCTTAAGCAACTAAATGCTATGGTCAAAACATGGCTTATGTTGACATAAAATTTTAAAGACAAAGCATTGCAGAAATATATTCTCCTTCGGGAGGATCCTTCTTCCACTTTTTGCAAGATATTCTGTTTCTCCCCTATTTCATTCTTACATCCTCACCTCTTAAGCCTTCCATCTCATTCTGAAGTCCCATTTTGACAGCAAAGCCTTTAAAGCATTGCAAAAATGTTGCCTTTTCAGCATAATCTACTGCCAATTAACTAGCTGCTATTCTATCCTCAGAATATTACCTTTCCTCTACCTCCACCTTTATGTCCATTATTATTGTTTGTGTTGTGGTGGTGGTTGTATTAATATCCTGCTCTTTAGAAATGCTCTCAGAGCAGCTTACAAATTGTTAATTAGACAGTTCCCTGCCCTCAGGTTTACAATCTAAAAATATATGAGACAAAAGGTGAAGGAAATGGCAATAGGGAACAGCAATAGCAATAGCAGCTTCATTTATATACCGCTCCATACCACACTAAACAGTCTCTAAGCAGTTTACAACCATAAGCTAATTGCCCCAACAGGCTGCGTACTGATTTTAGTGACCTGGGAAGGATACAAGGCTGAGTCAACCCTGATCCCCTGACTGGGACTGAACTCACAACCTTGTGGTTTGTGGGTGAGTGATTACAATACCGCCATTTAACCACTGCACCACCAAGGGATCAAGTCCAGCGGTTGGTTATTCTTTCCCTCTGAAGCCATGGCAGATGGAATTAAAGTTAAGGCTAAGGCTCTGTCCCTTTGTGTGGCAGGAGATGGTAGCCATCAGAACACCTAGCATGTCATGCTTCTGAAGCATTTAAAAGCTACTAAATATATTTGACCCAAAGCCAGAGTAGGCCAGGGGGAAATGAACTACTGTGAAAATAACCAATGCATGCACAGCCTCTATTTCAGGTACAAGTTACATAAGGAGAGGAGGTCAACTTTGCCACCTTAGAATCATAGAGTTGGAAGAGACCACAAAGGCCATCCAGTCCAACCCCCTGCCATGCAGGAACTCTCAATCAAAGCATTCCCAACAGATGGCGATCCAGCCTCTGCTTAAAGACCTCCAGGGAAGGAGACTCCACTGCACTCTGAGGAAGAGTGTTCCACTGTCAACCAACCCTTACAGTCAGGAAGTTCCTCCTAATGTTGAGCTGGACTCTCTTTTCCTGCATTTTCATCTTGATGAGAGGCAGGCCTGACAAATAACTTGCAAACTTTGTAACTGTGGAACACAATACTATTTGGCTCAGACAGGAGATCAGCTGCATAATATTGACAAGCTTTATGATTTCTCAGCAAGAAGAAAATGTCCAGTGATAATGCTTGCCATTCCTTCCTTCTGTCACACTCAGAAAAGCTGAAATTTAAATCTTTCTTCATTTTGTATGTCTTCAGATCTTTGCTTGTTTGTAGTTATCTACCCTCAAGTTAATCTTGACTCATGGTGACCCTGTGTAGATTCAGGCCTATGACCTCCCTAACTGAGTCTAGTCATGTAGCATGCAGTCTTCTTCTCTTTCTATTGCTCTCTTTCTTTCCTAGCATTATTGTCTTTTCTAATGAATCGTGCCTTCTCATGATGTGGCTGAAGTATGGCAGCATCAGTTTGATCATCTTGTCTTCCAGGGAGAGCTCAGGCCTAATTTGTTCAAGGACCCATTCATTTGTCATTTTGGCTGTCCACAGTATTCTCAGCACTCTTCTCTGCCACAACATCTCAAATGAGTTTACTTTCTCTTTATCCACTTTCTTTACTGTCCAACACTTACATCCACGTATGGTGATGGGGAATATGATGGATTGCACTATTGTAACTTTAGTGCTCAGTTGTATATCTTTACTCTTTAGGATCTTGTCTAGTTATTTCATTGCTGCCCTTCCCATTCCTAGTCTTCTCAGTATCTCTTGACTATAGTCTCTGCTCTGATCAATGTTTGATCCAAGGTATAGGAAATCTTACTTGACTTCATTTCTTCCTCAGATCCCCTCTGTATGCACTTTCATTAATCCTAGTTATTATTAACTCCATCTTCCATATGACATTGCTGAAATGTCATATGGAAGGCACAAAGTGTCTTAAAGCTTCTAAGAACTAAAGCTAAGAACAAGTTTCTAAGAACTGAAGTGCTGAAGCTTCTAAGAACTGAAAATTATATGACAGACGTAATCATTGCTTTTGATGTGTGCACACTACTGGCTCTAGATGAACAGATTTTGCAAGGTTTTAAAGCAGGCTTGGACAGCTTTTGGTTGGGATAGGTGTACCACACACCCCATCCCCCAAATCATCGGTGGACGCATCTAAAGGTGTAAATGGAAACATTCTCGCTTGCCGCCCCTCACTCCTGGAACCTCCTCCCCTTACAAGCACAACTCAACACGTCTCTAACCAGCTTCAAAGCAGAGTTAAAGACCATACTGTTTAGGGAAGCATTCCCAGGGAGTCTGTGATTGTGTCCTGGTTGTTCAGATGCTTGACGCAATAGTGGATATTGCTGTTTTAACTTGTTTTATATGATGTTTTTAATTTGTTGCTTTAACTTTTAGATTGTACGCCATAGGCAGGCTTTTATATTGTTGATTTTACTTGGTTTTGTACAGCGCCGTGTAGATTTACAGCACTTTATTAAAAAGTTAATAATAATAATAATAATAATAATAATAATAATAATACATGTCTTCCCTATGCAGCCTGTTTAAAAGTAAAAGATCAGGAGATATTGCTTTGGCAGCTGTGCTGCCAAGATTTGGTGGCTGCCATGAGGGCCACAAGCAAAAGTAAGAGGACCAGGTAACTCACAAATTGGCTATCATTGTTATATAACCTTTTTTAAAGTCCTTACAGAAAACCTACAAGCTTTTTTTTTACCATTTGTGATAATGGGACTAAAGCAATGAGTATTATTATTATTATTATTATTATTATTATTATTATTATTATTATTATTA